>NC_090034.1:59794179-59939179 GCF_037176765.1 Anolis sagrei | reverse complement strand
GCCCATGGCCTGGGAAGCCCTTTGGTGGAGAGACAAAGCCGGGTGAAAGGGCACACAACAACAACAACACCAACAACAGCCCTCTTTGGATTTTTTATTATTATTCTTTTCCCCCATTTTTATTATTTTCAAAGAGTACATATTATAACTATAGGCAATAGTAAAAACAACAACAACAACCCTCTCCCTATAGCAGAGCAGAAGGATTGAAGCCAGGGATGATGGGATCTAGCCTTCAGGTGCCCTGGTTGACCTTATTGCATACTAGAGTTGGAAGAGATCCTCAAGAGCCATGTAGTCCAACCCCCATCTGGCTGCCCTTATGCAGGAAGACACCACCTGAACCCTCCTGGTAGGTGGCCATATCCAGCCGAGAAAGGAGGAGGCACCACCAGATTCCCACTGTTGTTCTATAGCAGCGTTTCTCAACCTGGGGGCCGGTACCCCCTGGGGGGTCACAAGGGGGTGTCAGATGTCTCACCAAAGACCATCAGAAAACACAGTATTTTCTTTGGTTATGGGGGTTCTGTGTGGAAAGCTTGGCCCAATTCTCTCGTTGGTGGGCTTCAGAATGCTCCGTGATTGTAAGTGAACTATAAATCCCAGCAACTACAACTCCCAAATGTCAAGGTCTATTTTCCCCAAACTCCACCACTGTTCACATTTGGGCATATTGAGTATTTGTGCCAATATTTGGTCCAGATCCATCACTGTTTGAGCTCACAGTGCTCTCTGGAGGTTGGTGAACTACAACTCCCAAACTCAAGGTCAATACCCACCAAACCCTTCCAGTATTTTCTGTAGGTCATGTGTGCCAATTCCATCATTGATGGAGTTCAGAATGCTCTTTAATTGTAGGTGAACTATAAATCCCAGCAACTACAACTCCCAAATGTCAAGGTCTATTTTCCCCAAACTCCACCACTGTTCACATTTGGGCATATTGAGTATTTGTGCCAATATTTGGTCCAGATCCATCGCTGTTTGAGCTCACAGTGCTCTCTGGAGTTTGGTGAACTACAACTCCCAAACTAAAGGTCAATACCCACCAAACCCTTCCAGTATTTTCTGTAGGTCATGCGTGCCAATTCCATCATTGATGGAGTTCAGAATGCTCTTTAATTGCAGGTGAACTATAAATCCCAGCAACTACAACTCCCAAATAACAAAACCCAAACTCTCAAATGACAAAATCTATCCCCTACCCCCAACCCCACATTTCGGGTATTTGTGCCCAATTTGGCCCAGTGAATGAAAATACATTCTGCATGTCAGATATTTACAATACAATGTGAGTAGATCAATAGGTACCGCTCCAGCAGGAAGGTAACAGTGCTCCATGCAGTCATGCCGGCCACATGACCTTGGAGGTGTCTACGGACAACGCCGTCTCTTCGGCTTAGAAATGGAGATGAGCACCACACCCCAGAGTCAGACATGACTGGACTTAATGTCAGGGGACTACCTTTACCTTTACATAACAGTAGCAAAATTATAGTTATGAAGTAGCAATGAAAATAATGTTATGGTTGGGGGTCACCTCAACATGAGGAACTAGATTAAGGGGATTTGGGAAGGTTGAGAAACACTGTTCTATAGCCTAGTGTTGTGACCGAGGGCCACTTCACCCAGCCGCGGCCAACCTGCTTGGTTCCTTTCATCTTCTTCTCTGGGTCCAAACAGAGTGTCTGTTATTTGAAGTTGTATAATGAAGGGTGTGTGAGCAAAGTTTGGTTCTGATCCATCAGGCCACGGAGAAGGACCCTTGGTGGTCCAAACCATTTCATCCTAGATGTTCTGTTTTTCCTCCACATCCCAGGGTTCCTTTCTCTCTCCATTGCTGTGGAATTTGCATGACCACGCCCACTGCCTCTCCCTTAACCCTTTCCTACCTTCTCCTATGTCCCACAACAAACAGAGGAATTGATCAGCAACTGAACAAGAGGTTTGGAGAGAATTCACCATGATTTACAGGAGTTGTACTTGACCAACTTCCAGAGAGCACTGTTAACCCAACCAACGATGGATCTGGACCAAACTTGCCACAGATTATGGGACTTGCAGTATCTTCACTGATACTGTGAACCCCACTGACGGTGGGCTGGGACCAAGCTTGGCACAGAGAAGCCCCATGACCAACTGAACATACTGCACGAGTTAGTGGGAATGGACCTTGATTTTGGGAATTATAGTTTAGCTACATCCAGAGAAACTGTGACCCTCACTGACAGTGGACTGGGACTAAGCTTGGCCCAGAGTAGCCCCATGACCAACGGAAGAAACTCCAGAGGTTAGTGGGAATGGACCTTGATTTTGGGAATTATAGTTTACCTACATCCAGAGAAACTGTGACCCTCACTGACAGTGGACTGGGACTAAGCTTGGCCCAGAGTAGCCCCATGACCAACGGAAGAAACTCCAGAGGTTAGTGGGAATGGACCTTGATTTTGGGAATTATAGTTTACCTACATCCAGAGAAACTATGACCCTCACTGACAGTGGACTGGGACTAAGCTAGGCCCAGAGTAGCCCCATGAGCAACAGAAGAAACTCCAGAGGTTAGTGGGAATTGACCTTAATTTTGGGACTTGTAGTTCATCAGCATCCAGAAAGCACTGAACCCAGCCAAGGTCGGATCTGGACCAAACTTGGCACGCAGACCCAACATGACTTGTCCAACTTCCAGAGAGCACTGTTAACCCAACCAACGATGGATCTGGACCAAACTTACCACAGATTATGGAACTTGCAGTACAGGCCTGGTTTGGGGTAATTGGCCTTGGAATTGGGAGTTGTAATTCACCCTTAGCCAGAGAGCCCTGAACTCAGCCGACGATGGATCAGGAACAAACTTGGCACAGAGACCCAACATGGCCAACTGGGATTGTGGTGCAGCTGGCCGAGTGTCAGCTGCATTAAGATCACTCTGACCAAAAAGGTCATGAGTTCGAAGTCAGCCCGGGTTGGAGTGGGTTTCCAACCAATTGTGTGTAGCCTGTTGTCAACCTTTGCAACCTGTCAAGTAGGAAAATAAGGTACCACCTTAAAGTGTGGGGAGGCTAAATTAACTGATTTATGAGGCCATAAAGAAGACTCCAGCAAAGCATTCCAGCGGGGAAGTATGCGGGGAATGCGGAAGTGCTTCATCAGCGTCGCAGATGGACGATGAAAGCGACAGCTCCCCTGGTGGCCAGAAAAAAAGTTAAATAGCCTCTGTGTATGTCTGTATATGTTTGTATGTCAAAAATTGGCATTGAATGTTTGCCATATATGTGTACACTATAATAATGCGGGGTGAGAAGTGCAGAATATAAAAGCTGTAATTAAATAAATAAATAAACTGAAAATACTGTTAGGGTTGGGGGGGGGGGTTGCCCTGGGAAATGGGGAGTTGTAGTTCACCCTTATCCAAAGAGCCCTGAACCCAGCCGATGACGGATCTGGACCAAACTTAAGAGCTATTATCTACATTCCAAAACAAAAAGATGCCTTCTTCTCATAACCACTGCTGGGTCCCCAGGCTAGTGTGTGTGCGTACACACACATAGTAGGAATGTGGATGCAGGCAGAGTTGCTTGCTGCATGCAGAGTGTGCTCGGCCTTGCGCCGTTGCCAGCTGCATCAGCCCAGCCAGAGCGCATGACGCATAGATGGATACCTGTGGGTCGCAACTATAAATAGCTACAGGCCTCCTCCTTCCAACCTGGATCCCGACTGACGAAACAGAACTACAGGAAACTCAAAGAGAAGCTGAACCCAATTCTCTTGAGTGTGTGAAGGAGAGTTTGGGGTGAGGGGAAAAGGCCCACACAGAAATCGGCCCTCCCTCCCACAATTCCTAATCATAATAATAAGTAATAACACGTTATTTATAGACTGCTCTTTCTCCCCAAGGGGACTCAGGGCAGTTTCCAACACATATGGCAAACATTCAATATTATAATATAAAACAATATAATAACAAAATATATTATTAATAATATAATCTATACACATAATAAAAGTGAAAAATATGTATGTGTGTATGTAGCAGAGGTGACAACATACACACACAGCCTCCCACCTCCACAAACAGGCATTCCCTCCACTGACACTGCAGGTTATAGCGAGCGCCACGGACGAACGTGTAGCCCAAACGCTGCCAATGTCCTCCCCAAACACTACAACCCACCACCCAAGGAATGCTTTCATTCTGGGAGAATTTCGTCCTTGATTTGACGTGTTTCCTCCACCACAGGCAGGCATCCCAGGGTTCCTTCCTCTCGCAATTGGTGTGGAATTTACATGAACATGCCCACTGCCACTCTCTTAACCCTTTCCTACCCTTTCCTATGGCACAAAGCAAACAGAGAGGGATTGGGGGACTGATTCAACAGGATGGAAGTTGTAGTTCACCCTGCATCAAAGCAGAGCACTGTGGCCCTCTTCGATAATGGAGCTGGACCACATATGGCAAGCATAACCCCCATGACCAGGTTTGGGGAAACTGACCTTGATTTATAGGAGCCGTAGTTCACCTACATCCAAAGAGAGCTGAACCCAGCCGACGATGGATCTGGACCAAACTTGGCACACAGACCCAACATGACCAACTGTAAATGATTGATCAAGACCACACTTGGCATACAGAGGCCCCATGACCCACTCTACTTCCTGCTGCAGTTTGGAGGAGGGCAGACCTTGCACGATGGGACCTGAAGTACCTCCATTCACTTCCTGAGACCACTGCAACCCTCTTCCAATGACTGATCAAGACCAAACTTGGAACACAGAGCCCCCATGACCCACTCTACGTCTGGGTGGGGTTTGTGGGCCAATGGTCAGGGATTATGGGACTTGCAATAGCTTCACTCCCTTCCTGAGACCATTGCGACCCACGCCAATGACTGATCAAGACCAAACTTCGTACCCAGAGCCCCCATGACCCATTGGAGCACAGACAAACAATGCCTTTCTCAACTTCTTCCTCCTGGCTTGGAAGTCTGTAGTAGACGCATACGATGAGATCTTTTTGAGTCCCAGTTCCCTTGATTCTTATCCAGATGCTTTCAAGCTGGTTTCCTGGATTGCATTCTTGCATCTCTTCTGCAGCATAACAGTTTTTGACATACAAGGCTTGGAGTTTTGATCATGGATGATGGGACTTGAAGTCCTCACTCACTTCCTGAGACTACTGCAACCTACACCAATGACTGATCAAGAGCAAACTTTGCGCACAAAGCCCCTATGACCCACTCTATGTCTGGGTGGGGTTTGTGAGCCCATTGACCATGTACAATGGGACTTGCAGTATCTTCACTCACTTCCTGAGACCATTGCGACTGACACCAATGACTGATCATGACCAAACATGGCACACAGAGCCCTCATGACCCACTCTACATACTGGTGTGGTTTGGGGAAGGATTCACCATGGACAATGGGACTTGCAGTACGTTCACTCACTTCCTGAGACCATTGCAACCCACACCACTGACTGATCAAGACCAAACTTGGCATACAGAGTCTCCATTGCCCACTCTACATCCTCTTGTGGATTGGAGGAGGATTAAGTTTCCACATAAGCGGAGGACAAAGTGGGAGAAGGAAGAATAGGAAATGGATGTTTTCAAAGCAGCAAAGATGTGAAATGTCTCACGGGGGATAAAGAAAAGGCACGACAGGAGGGTCCCAGGCCTACGCGTTGTCTTTGACAGAACTTCATCAGCTTTGACTCGAATCTAACTCTCACCCTTTTGGGCTAAAGGACCTTCCTAGAATTGGGGCGTGCACCAGATTCGCATCATGCGGCCCTCTTAGAATCATAGAATCCTAGAATTGGAAGAGACCGGGTGGGCCATCAAGCCCAACCCCATTCTGCCAAGAAGCAGGAAAATCGTATTCAAAGGGTGGGTTGGGTTGGGTGGGTTGACAGTTCACCATCCAGCCTCTGCTTCATAGCATTCAAAGAAGGAGCCTCCACCACAGCATCTCTTAATGCTGAGCCAAAGCCAAAGGGGAAGGTGCTTCAGGAGCTCCTCTATGACGGACATCATCTCTCGTTTCATGGCCAAGGCTCAATGCTAGGCAATGCTGGGATAAAGCATCAAGAGAAGGCTCGAGGCCTTGTCAAACTACAGCCCTCATTGAACCAAGGCAGGATTCATTCAGTAGCAGAGGTGAACCCTAAGGTTTTCTTTTCCATTGTTTTGAAAGAAGGAATGCTACGCAGGTGGCAACAGCAATGGGCAGATGACAAAGAGGACTGCACATGATACTCGGTGGCAAATACTTCTTTTTGGTTTCAGGATTAAGGAAATTGAGGTGCGCATTCGATTCGATGGCACATGAGACTCGAGCAAATATGGTTTGTGTGATGCTGGGAAGGGGAGGGCCATCAGAAGGGGAAATGTCATGGGTGGGTTGAGCAGACCTGGCACAGAAGGAGACCTCTTTGGCAACCTGGAGGGAAGGAAGGAAGAAAGACAGGAAGGGGGAAAGGAAGGAGGGAAGGAGGGAGGGAGGAAGGAAGGGGGAAAGGAGGAGTGTGTGGGGGGGATGCGTGGGCGGGCGGAAAAGGAGAGAGGGAGGGAGTAGGCAGCCCACCCGCCTGCAGCTAGTGCTGATCTCATCACTCAAGCATCCCAGCCCTGGCTTCCCTGGCTCGGAGGTTACCCAACAAAATAGCAACTGCTTCTTCTTCTTTGGCGGTTGTCCTATTCAATGACAGGTCCGCCCTACTGGTTTGTGGCGCCGTTTCACCCGGCTGTGCACCCGATCAGACTGTATGTATGCCCGCAGTCATCAGATCATTGTGCAACGTGTCCAGGCAGTCATAGAATCCTAGAGTTGGAAGAGACCTCACGGGCCATCCAGTCCAACCTCCTGCCAAGAAGCAGGAATATTGCATTCAAAGCACCCCTGACAGATGACCATCCAGCCTCTGTTTAAAAGCTTCCAAAGAAGGAGCCTCCACCACACTCCGGGAGGATGAAAGAGGGAGGACGCCGATCTAATTTCGCTGGAGAGCGAATTCCACAAGCGGGGGGTCGCCACCGAGAAGGCCCTGTCCCTCGTCCCCACCAGACGCGTTTGCAAAGCTGGTGGGACTGAGAGCAGGGCCTCCCCGGCGGATCTTAGACTATGAGGACAAGAGAGAAGCCTCCCACAAGGATGGTAAAACATCAAACATTCGGGCATCTTCTGGACAAGGTCCTTGCAGATGGCTAATTCTCTCACACCAGAAGTGACTTGCAGTTTCTCAAGATGCTCCTGTCATGAAAAAAAATTGCATCGGGCCTTATGACAGTTCAGTAGAATTTTGATTTCCAACGATCAGGTATCTTCTTGTCGCATCCATCTATCTACCTATAGCCCTAAAAATGCCTCCTGAAGATTTATTTATTTATTTATTTATTTATTTGCTTTACTTCTATACCGCCTTTCTCAGCCGAGATGGCGACTCAAGGCGGTTTACACAGTAAAGGTTAAACACAATAACATCAAAAAGGCAATTAAAAACACAGCTATACAAAACATATCAAGTAAAAAACAATCATTATCATAGACGTGCACCTCAGCAAACAAATCAGAATCCGAATCCGTAATCATAATCCTTTATACCAATTCCTATGTTCAGTTGTACCATCTTACTGTATTTCATTGCACTAATTAGCCAAATGCTTCTTCGTAAAGCCAAGTCTTGACCTTCCTCTGGAATGCCAGCAGTGAAGGGGCCTGTCTGATGTCCACAGGTAGGGCGTTCCACAGCCGGCCACCACCAAGAAGGCCCTAATGATTCTAATGTCTGTCTATGAGGTTGGGTGACCATCTGTCCGGAGGTATTGGATTGTGTCATGGCAGAATGTCTTTAACCTGGATGGCCCTCTTCAAACTCTAGGCTTGTATCACCCTAATTCTCTTACAGGAGTTATAGGATAGGGATTAGTGTCTATTTGTCTGCCTATTTTGTTGTTGTCTTTTACTGTTGAGGATGGTTACTGGGCGAATCGATCAACAGATTGATCTATCCATTGTTTGAATTGGTAAATCTATGGAGGTCACCCTCCTCCAATGCAGGTTTATGGAGGTGGCAATGGGGGGGGGGGGGTGCATGTTTCCTCTTTGCACAAAGAGAGCCGTGTGAACACAGGTGGGCGACAGTTAGGCGTATAGGTGGGCGGTGCAGGAACATTTCTGTCTGAACCATGTGTGTCTTCTGGTGTTTGCAGCGTGGGTGGGTGTGCGAGAGAGGGAGAGGGAGAGAGAGAGCAAGCGAGCCTTCCTGCTTCCCTCTCACGTTTCTTTTGTTGAGGGAGCCCAGCCAGAAGAATCATAGAATCTTAGAGTTGGAAGAGACTGCAAAAAAAAAAACACCCTAGTCCAAGCCCCTTCTTTTTTCTATGCAGGGAAAGCACCATCAAAGCCCTCCTAACAGAGGGCCATCCAGGCTCTGCTTCATCTTCAACATCATCATGAGTCATCGAGGGCTTCATCAGACTAGAGCATCTATCCACTTTAAATCCAGGTGCTGCCTCCTGAAGAATTTTATTTATTTATTTATTTATTTATTTATTTACTAATTATTCGAACTTATATGCTGCCACTCCCCTGGGGCTTATAAGAATGGCTAAAATCTAACACAATTTAAAACAATTTAAAAACAGCAATATTAAACATCAAAGGCCTGTCGAAACAGGTATGTCTTACATGCCCTGCGGAAAGCTGATAAGTCCCGCAAGGCACGGACTTCAGGTGGCAGAGTATTCCAGAGCGATGGTGCCACTGCTGTGAAGGCTCTGCGTCTGGTTGCTGTTAGATGCAAGGTCTTGACACTGGGAATTTCCAATAGATCTTGGTCCTCAGAACGGAGGGATCTCTGGGGTTGGTAGGGGGTGAGGTGGTCCCTCAGGTACATCGGCCCCAGACCATGCAAGGCCTTAAAGGTGAGTACCATCACTTTGAAAGTGATCCGGTGCTCAATTGGTAACCAATGCAGCTGCAGTAAGATTGGTGTTATGTGGCATCTCATCGGAGTTCCCGCAAGAAGCCGAGCAGCTGCATTTTGTACCAACTTGAGCTTCCGGATCACCGACAGAGGAAGGCCAATGTAGAGGGCGTTACAGTAGTCCAGTCTTGAGATGACCGTAGCCTGGATCGCCGTAGCTAGGTCGTCCCTGGACAGGTAGGGGGCCAGCCGTCTAGCCTGCCGCAGATGAAAAAAGGCGGTTCTGCTAACAGCAGAGACCTGGGCCTCCATTGTCAGCAGAGGGTCCAAAAGGACTCCCAGACTCTTGACCAATGATGACGGGCGTAGCGCCTCGCCATCCAGGGTAGGCAGCTGGATATCCCCACTGCCCGGTTGACCCAGCCATAGGATCTCCGTCTTTGCTGGATTCACCCTCAACCTGCTGGCACGCAGCCATCCAGTCACGGCCTCAAGGCACTGATGGAAATAATCGGGTACAGAGTCCGGCCGGCCTTCCATCTTCAGCACCAGCTGAGTGTCATCGGCGTACTGATAACACTCAAGCCCAAAACCTCAAACCAGCTGAGCAAGTGGTCGCATATAGATGTTAAATAACAGAGGGGAGAGAATGGCCCCCTGAGGAACCCCACAAGAGAGAGGGGACCTCTCAGAGACCAGGCCTCCCCTCTCCACTCGCTGTCCACGGTTGTGAAGAAAGGAGGACAGCCAGTTTAAAGCTCTCCCCCTGACTCCAGCAACAGCAAGGCGGTGGGTCAAAAGAATTCTGGGGCTTAGCGGTTTCATGAGGCCCAGGACCTCTCTGGCTGAGCAGTTTAAAGGTCCCACCCTAAACTACAAAACCCAGAAATCTGCAGGAGGCAGCAACTGGATTTAAAGTAAGTAGATGCTCCACTGAAGCAAGTCCCTTCAAGTCATGGGGGTTCTGTGTGTCAAGCTTGGTTCAATTCCATCATTGGGGGAGTTCAGAATGCTCTTTGGTTGTAGATAAACTATAAATCCCAACAACTACAACTCCCAAATATCAGGGTCTATTTTCCCCAAATGCCACCAATGTTCACATTTGGGCATATTGAGGATTTGTGCCAAGTTTGGTCCAGATTCACCATTGTTTGGGTCTACAGTGCTCTCTAGATGTAGGTGAACTAGAACTCCCAAACTCAAGGTCAATGCCCTCCAAACCTTTCCAGTGTTTTCTGTTGGTCATGGGAGTTCAGTGTGCCAAGTTTGGTTCAATTCCATCATTGGTGGAGTTCAGAATGCTCTTTGGTTGTAGATAAACTATAAATCCCTACAACTTCAACTCCCAAATATCAGGGTCTATTTTCCCCAAATGCCACCAATGTTCACATTTGGTCATATTGAGCATTTGTGCCAAGTTTGGTCCAGATTCATCATTGTTTGCGTCTACAGGGCTCTCTGGATGTAGGTGAACTAGGACTCCCAAACTCAAGGTCAATGAACTCCAAACCTTTCCAGTATTTTCTGTTGGTCATGGGAGTTCAGTGTGTCAAATTTGGTTCAATTCCATCATTGGGGGAGTTCAGAATGCTCTTTGGTTGTAGATAAACTATAAATCCCAACAATCCCAGCCATTCTTGTAAGCCGCTCCGAGCCCCAGGGGAGTGGCGGCATATAAGTTCGAATAATAAATAAATAAACTACAACTCCCAAATATCAGGGTCTATTTTCCCCAAATGCCACCAATGGTCACATTTGGGCATATTGAGGATTTGTGCCAAGTTTGGTCCAGATTCATCATTGTTTGCGTCTACAGGGCTCACTGGATGTAGGTGAACTAGAACTCCCAAACTCAGGGTCAATGTCCTCCAAATCTTTCCAGTATTTTCTGTTGGTCATGGGAGTTCTGTGTGTCAAGTTTGGTTCAATTCCATCATTGGGGGAGTTCAGAATGCTCTTTGGTTGTAGGTGAACTATAAATCCCAACAACTACAACTCCCAAATGGTAAAATTAATCCCCCCAACCCCACCAGTATTCAAATTTGTGTGTATTGGGTATGTGAATGAAAATAAACCCTGCATATCAGATATTTGGGGATCACCACAACACGAGGAACTGTATTAAGGGGCTGTGGCATCAGGAAGGTTGAGAAACACTGCTCTAGTGTGAAGAATCCCCCTGAGGAGCGTCTTGAAGAGCTGGGCCTGTTCAGCCTGTGCCGCCTCGGTGCTCAATGCTGCCGAGTTTGTTGGGTTTGCGCATTGGGAACATGCTGTGCCTCCACCCTGCCCTTGACCCGACAGATAGGTGCAAGCCTCATTCAAAAGCCTGGATGAAGCAAAGCTGCCCTGGTGCTGCGCTTCTAGTCTTGGTGGCGGCACACCTGCTTTCGGCAAAGGCGCATGCCTTGAACCGCCAATGCTGCTGCGTGGGTGGAAGGAAGGAAGGAAGGAGGCGCATGTGGGCGAACAGCCTTGCGGCCTCTTCTTCGAAAAACAGTTTGGCCCATTTGTCCAGCGAGGCAGGAAAGAAGCAGTCCTATTTGGTCAAAACTAGGCCTCTCACTCTCCTCCTCGGTGTACAGCAGGCTCTTAGGGAGAGATCAGTAGTTATAGGATCCTAGCGTTGGAAGAGACCCCCAAAGGCCATCCAATCCCACCCACTTCTGCCTTTCTGCAGGAAAAGCACCATCAAACCCCCCCAAACAGATGTCCATCTCCTCAGATCCTTGGATCCCTTTCACATGTACTATTTTCCTCCATGCACTGGCTGGTGAGGACTGCAGAAGAGAAGGTCGAGAGAAGTAGACATGAGGGGACCCATGTATTACTATGTGAAAGGGTGTCATCATCATCATCATCATCATCATCATTATTATTATTATTATTTATTATTATTATTAACTTTATTTGTACCCCGCTAACATCTTCCGAAGGACTTGGTGCGGCTTACAAAGGCCAAGGCCCTCAATAAAACAAATACAACAATAAAGCAAAACAATAAACATTAAAAGCAATAACAATAAAACATTAAAACAATACATCATAACACATTTAAAACTTCATAAGGAAGAGGGAGCAGGTTTGTTTTCTGCTTCCCTGGAAACCAGGACTCAATGGAGACATGAGTTCAAATGGCAGGAAAGGAGATTCCACCTGAACATGAGGAAGAACTTCCTGACTGTGCAAGCTGTTCAGCAGTGGAACTCTCTGCCCCGGAGTGTGGTGGAGGCTCCTTCCTTGAATGGCCATCTGTTGGGGATGCTTTGATTGTGCTTTTCCTGCATGAAGGCAGAAGAGGGTTGGGTTGGATGGCCTTTGGGATCTCTTCAAATTCTATTATTATTATAGAATTTTATAGACCTATTGATAATGCTTATGTTACTGTTTTATCGTTTTTAAATTGCTTGTATTGTTGTTGTTATTGCTTGTATTGTTGTATTTTGGGCTCGGCCTCATGTAAGCCGCACCGAGTCCCCTGGGGAGATGGTAGCACGGTATAAATAAAGTATTATTATTATTATTATTATTATTATATAACTCTCTCTCCATTCCCAATAAGTGAAGAAGGCAGGACAAGGAGGAGGAGGAGGAGGAGGAGGAGGGAGGAAAGGGGGAAAAGAGGCAGGACAAGTAACAGTAGGATACTCTGCATTATCCGACATTTTCATTTATCCGATGTTCTGCTGGCCCATTTATGACAGATAAGCGAGACTCTACATTATTATTATTATTATTATTATTATTATTATTATTATTCTTTGAAACACAAGATGAGTCCACAGCAGACAAGGTCACTTTGCTGGCTGTTGTGTTGGATCACATATGTCTAGGACTGTGTGATGTATCGGCAAATAATGTGTGCAGATCCCAGTAAGGTGGCCTTTTGCAACTGGCAGGTGGTAATTTTGTCAGCGCCGATTGTGTTTAAGTGCAAGCCAAGGTCTTTAGGCACTGCACCCAGTGTGCCGATCACTACTGGGACCACCTTGACTGACTTGTGCCAGAGTCTTTGCAGTTCGATCTTTAAATCCTTATATCGTGGCAGCTTTTCCAGTTGTTTCTCTTCAATCCTGCTGTCACCTGGGATTGCAACATCAACAATCCACGATTTAACACGATTGTGAGGTCATAGAATCATAGAATCAAAGAGTTGGAAGAGACCTCATGGGCCATCCAGTCCAACCCCCTGCCAAGAAGCAGGAATATTGCATTCAAATCACCCCTGACAGATGGCCATCCAGCCTCTGTTTAAAAGCTTCCAAAGAAGGAGCCTCCACCACACTCCGGGGCAGAGAGTTCCACTGCTGAACGGCTCTCACAGTCAGGAAGTTCTTCCTCGTGTTCAGATGGAATCTCCTCTCTTGTAGTTTGAAACCATTGTTCCGTGTCCTAGTCTCCAAGGAAGCAAAAAAACAAGCTTGCTCCCTCCTCCCTGTGGTCAGGAGTATTGTGCTCCAAAATTCTGTCAGTCTAATAATAATAATAATAATAATGATGTCTGATTATTATTATTAAGCAGAGGCAGGATGGCCATCTGTCGGGGGGGCTTTGATTGTGGCATAAAGAAGAGGGTTGCACTAGCTGGCCTTTGGGGGTCTCTTCCAACTCTAGGAGTCTATGATTCTGTGATTCATATGATGGTGGCGTTGCAGCTCTTAGAACTGGAAAGAGTCCTTTAGAGGCCATTTCCGCGATATGGTTGTTGTCGTTGGTCTTGCTCTTGTTAGGGTTTCATGGCCAAGCTGCTTGATGTGCATGCTCTCAGGATATCAAGATCAATAGGTGCTGAAGTCCCATTATTCACAGTGGTGTCGGTTTCCCACGCCAGGCAGCCTTGGTTTGAGTGTCACACACTTCTCACGCCTGAGCCTCCTGCACTCTGCCAGGAAATTGGGTTCTTTTTCAGATTTGAAAAACCAAGAAAGAACGAAAGCAATCCTGCCTATGCGCTCAGGAACCTCCCTCCGCGCACTGGTTTCGAGTGAAGCCACTTGAGAAAGCGAGCCTTGTCATGTCGCCCACCCAAAGGGCGGCCTATGTGGTGCTTCTTAGGCAGATCTTTATTCCTGGACATCCCATATTAGCTTTGATCCAATAACCACATGTCTCTTTATGGAGAGAAAAGTGGGGCATAATTAAAAATAAACATGATGGTGGTGGTGGTGATGATGATGATAACATCTATCTTTGAGGCTATGTTTGAGCTGCTTTGAGTCTCCTTATGGCAGTGTTTCTCAACCTGGGGGTTGGGACCCCTGGGGGGATAATCATAGAATCATGGAATCAAAGAGTTGGAAGAGACCTCATGGGTCATCCAGTCCAACCCCCTGCCAAGAAGCAGGAATATTGCATTCAAATCACCCCTGACAGATGGCCATCCAGCCTCTGTTTAAAAGCTTCCAAAGAAGGAGCTTCCACCACACTCCGGGGCAGAGAGTTCCACTGCTGAACGGCTCTCACAGTCAGGAAGTTCTTCCTCATGTTCAGATGGAATCTCCTCTCTTGTAGTTTGAAGCCATTGTTCCGCGTCCTAGTCTCCAAGGAAGCAGAAAACAAGCTTGCTCCCTCCTCCCTCTGGCTTCCTCTCACATATTTATACATGGCTATCATATCTCCTCTCAGCCTTCTCTTCTTCAGGCTAAACATGCCCAGCTCCTTAAGCCGCTCCTCATAGGGTGAACCTTGATCATTTTAGTCGCCCTCCTTTGGACACATTCCAGCTTGTCAATATCTCTCTTGAATTGTGGTGCCCAGAATTGGACACAATAATGAGGGTTTCAGAGGGGTTGCCAAAGGCCATCAGAAAACATATTTCTGATTTTGTTGTAGGTTTTTTCAGGCTATATAGCCATGTTCTAGAGGCATTCTCTCCTGATGTTTCGCCAGAATCTACGGCAAGCATCCTCAGATTTATTCCATCCCAATACATATTTCTGATTAGATTCTTGTGGGTTTTTTCGGGCTATATGGCCATGTTCTAGAGGCATTTTTCCTGACGTTTCGCCTGCATCTATGGCAAGCATCCTCAGAGGTAGTGAGGTCCTCACTACCTCTGAGGATGCTTGCTATAGATGCAGGCGAAACGTCAGGAGAGAATGCCTCTAGAACATGGCCATATAGCCCGAAAAAACCCACAAGAACCTAGTGATTCCAGCCATGAAAGCCTTCGACAATACATATTTCTGATGGTTGGCAGAGAAGGCTGACGATCTCTCCACCTGTCCTTTGCTTCCTATTTGGAAACAGACGGAGAATCCTCCCACCAAAAGCCCTCCTCTGCTGTGTTTGGCCGGCCTCTCAGCCAAGGTGAGGGCTGTTTCTGAGACTCCAAGTCGGGGGAGGGGAAAGCAGGCATGTATGGCACATGGCAGCATGATTCGCATGTGCGGGCAAGGGAGAGTGTGCAAGGAGGCTCAAGCCAGCGAGTCCCTTCAAGGCATGGAGGTTCTGTGTGGGAAGTTTGGCCTAACTCTGTCATTGGTGGGGGTCGGAATGCTCTTTGATTGTAGTTGAACTATAAATCCCAGCGACTACAACTCCCAAATGTCAGGGTCTATTTCCCCCAAACTCCACCAGTGTTCACATTTGGGCATATTGAGTATTCATGCCAAGTTTGGCCCAGATCTGTCATTGTTTGTGTCCACAGTGCTCTCTGGATGTAAGCAAGCTACAACTCCAAAACTCAAGGTCAATGCCCACCAGACTCTTCCAGTATTTTCTGCGGGTCATGGGAGTTCTGTATCCCAAGTTTGGTTCAATTCCACCGTTGGTGGAATTAATGCTCTTTGATTGTCAGTCAACTATAAATCCCAGAAACTGCAACTCCCAAATGACAAAATGAATCTCCACCCCCCTCCAACCCCCCCCCCCCCAATATTCAAATTTGGACATATCGGGTATTTGTGCCAAATTTGGTTTGGCAAATGAAAATACATCCGAGTATCACTTACATGACGACTTATAACAAGAGCAAAATTACTGTTATGAAATAGCAGCAAAAATAATTTTATGGTTGGGGGTCACTACAACATGAAGAACTCTATTAAGGGGCCGCGGCATTAGGAAGGTTGAGAAAGAATGGCTTATGGAGAGAAAAGTGAGGTGTAAATAAACATCACGATCATCATCATCATAACAACAACAATAAAAGATACAACTTCATGGTGTAACATTAGAAAATGTTGACCATTTCCGCTACCTTGGCAGCCACCTCTCCACCAAAGTCAACATCGACACCGAAATACAACACCGTCTGAGCTCTGCAAGTGCAGCATTTTCCCGAATGAAGCAGAGAGTGTTTGAGGACCGGGACATCCGTAGGGATACCAAGGTGCTTGTCTATAAAGCTATTTTCCTCCCAACCCTGCTATATGCCTGCGAAACGTGGACTGTCTACAGACGTCACATGCAACTCCTGGAACGATTCCATCAGCGCTGCCTCCGGAAAATCCTGCAAATATCTTGGGAAGACAAGCGGACAAACATCAGCGTGCTGGAGAAAGCAAAGACCACCAGCATTGAAGCGATGGTCCTCTGCCATCAACTCCGCTGGACCGGCCACGTAGTCCGGATGCCTGACCACCGTCTCCCAAAGCAGTTGCTCTACTCTGAACTTAAGAACGGAAAACAGAATGTTTGTGGACAGGAAAAGAGATTGAAAGACGGGCTCAAAGCCAACCTTAAAAACTCTGGCATAGACACTGAGAACTGGGAAGCCCTGGCCCTTGAGTGCTCCAGCTGGAGGTCAGCTGTGACCAGCAGTGCTGCAGAATTCGAGGAGGCACGAGTGGAGGGTGAAAGAGAGAAACGTGCCAGGAGGAAGGCGCGTCAAGCCAACCCCCACTGGGACCGCCTTCCACCTGGAAACCAATGCCTTCACTGTGGGAGAAGATGCGGGTCAAGAATAGGGCTCCACAGCCACCTACAAACCCACAAAAATAGTCATCAAGGAAGACCATCTTACTCGTCCAATGAGGGATCGCCTAAGTAAGTAACAACAACAATAAAATCCATTGGTGCCTGGGAGTTTAATGGAGTCTCCTTTGCTGGAGATTTGATTCCGAGGCTGGACAACAATCTGTTGGAAAGACTTGGATGGTGTTCTCCTGCCTGGAGGAATGGGGTTGGTTTGGATGACTTTTGGAGACCCCTTTCGACACCACTATGAGTTTTCCTTGAGCTGAGAGCGGTTGCTCTGCTTTGTTTACAAAGTCCAGCATTGAGATCTTGATGCCGCACTGGCACCGGACCAATGACACACCTTCGAGGTGAGACGCAGGATTGTGCCACCGACCTTGGGAAGAAACCCTGCCCTGGAGATTGGGCCGCCGCCGAGATCACAAGCTTGTGGTGTTTTTCTTCCCACTGCCAACGCATTGCTTGGGAGAAAGGCTGTGAGTCAAAGGCAACACGCCTGACACCACCGTGGGGCTGGCCCAGGTCAGGAAAGAGGCAACAGAGAGAGAGAGAACAGGCTGGGCTGCTTTGGGATAAGGCGGCTGGGTGGGAGGATGATGGATTTGGCCATTGGGACTGCATAGCCAGTGGAGGCTGCAGGTCTCATGGACAACAAGTGGAACCTGAGCCAAGGGTGTGATGCAGCAGCTCAAAAAGCCAATGGGACACTCGACTCCTTTTGGGCTGCATCCAAAGGAGTCGAGTGTCCCGATCAAGGGAAGTCATCATGGTGCCTCTCCTTTCGGCTTTGGTGAGGCCTCTTCTCCTGGAATGACCCTGTGTCCAATTTGGGGCAACAAAATTCAAGAGGGATAATAATAATAATGTAAATATTATATAATTAATATTATAATAATACTCAAAAAGATCTCATCGTGGGCGTCTTCTACAGACCTCCAAGCCAAGATGAAAAAATGTATTGTCGAAGGCTTTCATGGCTGGAATCACTAGGTTCTTGTGGGTTTTTTCGGGCTATAGGGACATGTTCTAGAGGCATTTCTCCTGACGTTTCGCCTGCATCTATGGCAAGCATCCTCAGAGGTAGGGAGGTCTGTTGGCTTGGAACAGTTTCTCCCCGTAGAGATGTTCAATGTATTGTCGTAGTTTCTCCCCTGGGAAGCCCTGGCCCTTGACCGCTCCAGCTGGAGGTCAGCTGTGACCAGCAGTGCTGCAGAATTTGAGGAGGCACGAGTGGAGGGTGAAAAAGAGAAACGTGCCAAGAGGAAGGTGTGTCAAGCCAACCCCGGCCGAGATCGCCTTCCACCTGGAAACCAATGCCCTCACTGCGGAAGATGCAGAGCAAGAATAGGGCTCCATAGCCACATACGGACCCACAGGAATATTGGAAGACAATCATCCTCGGAAAGCGAGGGATCGCCTAAGTAAGTAAAGTTTCTCCCCGTAGAGATGTTCAATGTATAGCCTGAAAAAACCCAAAAGAACCTAGTGATTCCAGCCATGAAAGCCTTCGACAATACATTTTTTCATCTTGGCAACAGAGAGTAAACAATCAGGCACATCAAATCACTCTCAGCAAAAGATTCCCCCCAGGCACTTCCAAGCCATTAAATGCTAATCAAGGTGGTCAGTTGAAACATTCACACCTAGCTCCAGCAGACAAAAGTCCTTTGTCCCACCCTGGTCATTCCACAGATATATAAAACCCTTTTCCCAGTTACCAAACAGACCTCACCTCTGAGGATGCTTGCCATAGATGCAGGCGAAACGTCAGGAGAAATGCCTCTAGAACATGGCCCTATAGCCCGAAAAAACCCACAAGAACCAAGATGAAAAACTCAACAAAGCCTTCTGTCAACAGTTGACGAAACAGGCACAAAGAAGAGATATAGTAGTCATGGGCAATGTCAACTATCCTGATATTTGTTGGAAAACAAACTTGGCCAAGAGTACAAAGTCCAACAAATTCCTCACTTGCCTTGCCGACAATTTTATGGTCCAGAAGGTCTTCTCATAACAAGAAAGGCGTCCTCAACTTCAGCAACATGGAGTGGATGAAGGGTTAGGAGAAATCCAACCCCAAAAAGGGAAACAAGTCATCCAGGAATACCTGGCCGCTCTAAACGAATTCAAGTCCCCAGGGCCAAATCAACTACATCCAAGAGTATTGAAGGAACTAGGTAACGGTAAAGGTAGTCCCCTGACATTAAGTCCAGTCATATCTGACTCTGGGGTGTGGTGCTCATCTCCATTTCTAAGCTGAAGAGCCAGCGTTGTCCATAGACACCTCCAAGGTCACGTGGCCGGCATGACTGCATGGAGCGCCGTTACCTTCCCGCCAGAGCGGTACCTATTGATCTACTCACATTTGCATGTTTTCGAACTGCTAGGTTGGCAGAAGCTAGGGCTGACAGCGGAAGCTCACGCCGCTCCCCGGAATCGAACCTGCGACCTTTCGATCAACAAGCTCAGCAGCTCAGTGCTTTAACCCACTGCACCACCGGGGGCTCCTATTGAAGGAACTAGCAGACGTTATTTCAGAACCACTGGCAATCCTCTCTGAGAGTTCTTGGAGGATGGGAGAAGTTCCAGCAGATTGGAGAAGGGCAAATCTGGTCCCTATCTATCTTCAAGAAGGGAAACAAGGACAACTCAAACAATTACCGATATCTGGTTAGCCTCACGTTGATATGATGGCCATCTGTTGAGGTGTTTTGAGTGTGCTTTTCCTGCCCTTGAAAATGGCCCGGAAATTCCAGATGATCCAACGGGCGGCAGCCAGGTTGTTAACTGGGACGCCTTACAGGGAGCGGTCAACCCTCCAGTTCAAGGAGCTCAACTGGCTGCCATTCATTTACCAGACCCAATTCAAGGTGCAGGTTCTTACCTACAAAGCCCTGAACGGTTTGGGACCCGCCTACCTGCGTGACCGCATCTCCATATACGAACCCACACGATCCCTCTGATCATCCAGAGAGGCCGTGCTCTCCATCCCACCAGCATTGCAGGCGCGATTGGTGGGGACGAGAGAGAGGGCCTTTTCAGTGGTGGCCCCTCGACTCTGGAACTCACTCCCTAAAGACATCAGACAGGCCACAACTCTGGCAGTCTTCAGGAGGAGCTTGAAGACATGGCTGTTCCAGTGTGCCTTCCCGGAATAGTGTTCCCGTAGCACTTTGTCCTCCAAAGCACTTTACATTTCTTTAGGTCCGCTCGTATGCCCTTACACAAACACCATTATCACCTTTTTGTCCATGTCCCAGCATTACTTCCAATTTTAACCTTACATTTGGCCTTCCCACTGTTTTTAACTGTGTGTTGTCTTATTGATAATGTTGTATATTTTATGGTCTATGTTTTTTATTGCTTGTATTGCTGTTTTATTGCTTGTATTGTTGTATTTGGGCTCGGCCTCATGTAAGCCGCACCGAGTCTCTTGGGGAGATGGTAGCGGGGTACAAATAAAGTGTTATTATTATTATTATTATTATATAAAACGTGTGTCCTTCTCTGCCTTAGAATCATAGAGTTGGAAGAGACCTCATGGGCCACCTAGTCCAACCCCCTGCCAAGAAGCAATATTGCATTCAAAGCACCCCCGACAGATGGCCATCCAGCCCGTTTCAAAGCTTCCAAAGAAGGAACCTCCACCACACTCCGGGGCAGAGAGTTCCACTGCTGAACAGCTCTCAGTCAGGAAGTTCTTCCTAATGTTCAGATGGAATCTCCTTTCTTGTAGTTTGAAGCCATTGTTCCGTGTCTTAGTCTCCAGGGCAGCAGTAAACAAGTTCGCTCCCTCCTCCCTGTGACTTCCTCTCACATATTTATACATGGCTATCATATCTCCTCTCAGCCTTCTCTTCTTCAGGCTAAACATGCCCAGCTCCTTAAGCCGCTCCTCATAGGGCTTGTCCTCCAGACCCTTGATCATTTTAGTCACCCTCCTCTGGACACATTCCAACTTGTCAATATCTCTCTTCAATTGTAGTGGCTAGAATTGGACACAATATTCCAGGTGTGGTCTAACCAGAGCAGAATAGAGGGGTAGCATGACTTCTCTAGATCAAGACACTATGCTCCTATTGATGCAGGCCAAAATCCCATTGGCTTTTTTTGCTGCCACATCACATTGTGGGCCCGTTTAACTTGCTGTCCACAAGGACTCCAAGATCTTTTTCACATGTACTGCTCTCAAGCCAGGTGTCCTCTATTCTGTACTTTTTGCATGTTGTTTTTTCTGCCTAAGTGGAGTATCTTGCATTTGTCCCTGTTGAACTTCATTTTGTTAGTTTTGGTCAATCATCTCTCTAATCTGTCAAGATCATTTTGGATCCTGCTCCTGTCTTCTGGAGTATTGGCTATCCCTCCCAATTTGGACTCCAAGATCTTTTTCACATGTACTGCCTTTTTCCTGCCGACTTCGCCATTACAATACCAAAGGTGACAGACAATGCAAGTGTGGCTCAAGCAATCTTTATTTTGTGTTATTATTTTCAAACCATGTTTTAAAAGTTTCTTTCTTTCTCTCTTTTTTTTAATACAGGTAACTTAAATTGAGGTGGCCAACAGCCAGGCCTACGCATCGCACTGCATCGCACCTCCGTTCCCGACACACTCTCTCTTTCCAAACACGCATACATACAGGAGGCGAGTATTTATTTCATTTTTTTTGTAATGCTTTTGACTCTCCTTTCTGCTCTTATATGGACTTAAAAAATCAACAAACCAATAAAAAAGGAAGGAAAGAAGGAAGGACCAACTGACTTCCCGTGAGGAAAAAGAAACAAACCTCTCGGGACAGGATACATACGGGCATACACACACACCATACAAAAAAATAATAAAAAGAGCACATTTAAATACATAACAAAACAATCAAAAATTAAATTCCGCCTACAACAACACATACAAAGGAATTTAACGGGGAAAGGAGAAAGGACAGAGGAGACGCAGCGATCCTCTCTCTTCCAGCTGGCAAGAGAAGACCGGAAAGGAGGTCCGTTCTTCAGAAATGCAAGAGAAAGACACAGAAGAAAGATGTATCCGTGTGGCTGGCAAAGGAAGTCAAGCTTTGTGGGATGGAAGTGGGAATTTGGCTAGGAAATGTTCGTTTTTCCTTCCGTTTTGCCGGGAATCGCTTCCTGGTGCCCTTCAAGAGGGATTTCAGAGGCAAGTCCTCCATGTGTGGAAGCGGTTGGTTGGCTGAGGATTTTGGTTGAGGATTTTGCCCCAGGGAAAAGAGTCAAAGCCTTTGGGCATCGAAAGCTGGGCGTGATTTCATTTCCTGAACGATGGTTCCGCCACTGCAAGATCGAGGAAGAACAGCTTTTGGGGCTGTTTCTTTCCCCTTCCAACGCACACTTACCCTGTTTCCCCCAAAATAAGACCTACCCTGAAAATAAGTCCTAGAATGATTTTTCAGGATTTTTGAGGATGCTCAAAACGTACTTCAAATAATAAGCCCTAGTTACAGTTAATTTAGAAGTCAATTTAAATAGTGTCCAGGCAGCTGTAAGTAGGTTGTAATGAATCTTTTGGAACAAAAATTAATATCACACCCTGTCCTATTTTCAGGGAAACAGGGTAGTTATTCTACAGACGGGAGCAGTGTGGCACAAAGGGGTGCAGAAACAGCCCTAAAGTACGACAGGGTTTTTGTGGAAGAGATTCCCATGCCAGACCGTGATTTCCGTCATTCCTTTTGGGGGCATAGAAAGGCACTGCCATGCAGATTGGCACCTGGCTGCTCACGAGAAAGAATCCATAAACATACGTCTTTTCCTATGGGTGTTGAGGGAAATGGCTGGGGTCGGCCTCACATTGTTGGGACCCGGAAGAAGTGTAATCACGAATTTTGCAAAGAAAAGCGGATTGTAGAAAGAATGGGTGAAAGTTGGGCAAGGAGGAGAAAGAGTGAAGGGAATCCGGGGAAAGTCAGGCAGAGAGAGAGGAATGTGCAGGAATTATTTACAAAACAAGGAACAGAAATTGAAGGATGAAGCCACAACAGGGGTCCTCAGACTTTATAAACAGAGGGCCAGGTCACAGTCCCTCAAACTGTTGGAGGGCCAGATTATAATTTGAAAAACTATGCACACTGCATATATCTTATTTGTGGTGCAAAAAACACTTAAAAACAATACAATAATTAAAAGGAAGAACAATTTTAACTAATATAAACTTTTTAGTATTTCAATGGGAAATGTGGGCCTGCTTTTAGCTGATGAGATAGGATTGTTGTTATTGTTGTGTGCTTTCAAAGTCATTTCAGACTTAGGTTGACCCTGAGCAAGGGCCGGGTAAATGACCTTGGAGGGCCATATCCGGCCCTTGGGTCTTAGTTTGAGGACCCCTGAGTCACAAGGAGGACGTTTTGATTCCATGACGGGACTATAAACCAGGCATGGACCAACTCTGGCCCTCCCTCCAGGTACTTTGGACTTTAACTTCAACAATTCCTAACAGCTTAAGCGGCTGAGGAGGAAAAGGAAAGGACCTAAGGCTGTTAGGAATTGTGGGAGTTGAAGTCCAAAACACCCGGAGGACCCAAGTTGGCCCATGCCTGTGCTATGAGTATGTTGTCCACATACTGAAGCATGTCATCCACATATTGAAGAAATTGTGGGAGATGAAGTCTAAAGCACCCGGAGGGTGGACCCAAGTTGGCCCAGGCCTGCTATAAAGCCTTCCCCTCCTACTGGTCAAGATGTGGGAGGGCAGAGATTAATGGGAACAATAAAGGAAGTCTTTTTGGAAGGGAATACCAAAGCCTGCTGGGCAGCGAGGAGCGCTGTCGGTCGAGCGTCCATTCATTATGGATCGGTGGCAAGAAAGAAACAGACCCACAAACATGGAGAAGTTAAAGAGAAGAGTGGCAAAGGAGTCCCAGAAGGTCCCTGCAACTTGGCTTAATTAAGGCTTGGGAATCGAATCCTAAACATAAGAGACAAAGGGGAAGAAGGCAGGCTGTGGGGCTTCCAAGCGGCCACAAACACAGAATGCGCAGAGGGGGGGGGGGGGTAAAAACACAACACTCAACTGGGTGGTCCAGGTGGCCTTTGGGATTCCCAAGGGCTGGGGATTATGGGAATTGGGAGTCCACCCTCACCCCAGGGAATGAGAGGCACGGGACAACAAATAAGCCAAACACAAGCCATTTCCATTTGCAGTGCAGTTGCTGAAACAAAGGTCAGGTTGCACCACAACACTTGGAGGGAGGGCTCAAGTTGGCCCATGGCTGCTATAAAGCCTTCCCTCCATTCCTATTGGTCAAGATATGGGATGGCAGAGATTAATGGGGCCAATAAAGGGGTCTTTCAGGAAGGGAAAGACCCTGCGTCCCCTGCTCTGAATGGACACACGGACACACACAGACACACACACACACCTGTGGTTGCTAGGTTTGCAGGCAAACAAAAGAACTGGAGTCCTATGGCCTGTTGGAAACAAAACAAACACGACTGGCTCAGATTTTTTTTTTGTTGGAAGTCTATAAATAATAATACAAAACACACCCAAATGTATATCCTAGTAAGCATTACTGATTTTTGTCAAGTTTTACCCCCCCTCCCCACACCCACTGAAAAAATAAAAAAAAGAACCAGAGGAAGAGAGTTGGTCACTATCTGGACACATCCATGCGCATGCATGCGGAGTCACACTTCCACCTGGAAAAAAGGGGGCGGATAAAAGTGTAGGTGGGCTGATTAGGCTTGTTTTGTGTGTTTTTTAAAAAGTTGATATACAGTAGAGTCTCGTTTAACCGACCTTCGCTTAGCCGACATTCCGTCTTATCCGACACCTCTTTCCTCCAGCATTTCCCCTTCAATTAAAGGAGCACTCCCGAACTCGCCATTTCCAATAAGTGAAAAAGGCAATAGGAGGAGGAGGAAAGGGGGAAAAGCGTCCTCCCTCCTTCCCTGTGATTTCCACACTCCTCTTCCGCATCTGGGTACTTCCTGCTGGGACCCTCTAGCCCTGAGACTTTGCCTTGCTTTAACCGTTTAGGTCCCTGTTGTTAGTAGTCTCGGTGTCTAGCGCCACGTCGGACGGGTAACAGGAGACGCCGTATTATCCGACATTTTCATTTATCCGACATTCTGCCGACCTGTTCATGTCAGATAAGCGAGACTCTTCTGTACCAGGAATTGCATTGAAAATGTGCAAATGAAAAGCAAGAGTGGACAGCAAACGTTGAGGTGGTACCACTCTCCTTTCGTCTCCACGCCTCCTGCATATCTATCTATTTATCTATCTATCCGTCTATCTATCCCTTCTTTCCTCTGCAAGGAACTTGAGGAAATGCCGGACTATTTCCCTCCGCCATCTTGCGCCTCTTATAAAAGGGCACAACAATTCTCCAGCGTGGCGGGGGGGGGGGGGGGGGATACAGGAAAAGAGAAAAGTTATCAACAGAAGGAAGAGAGTCGTCCGGTGGAAAGACGGGAGATTGTGAGAAATGCTACATATCTTGGGGAGGAAAAGGAGAGAAGACACAGACAGCGGAGGCTCACTCGCACTCAACACCTTCCCTGCGACAAAACCTTCAGCCTTGAAAGAATGCACAGTGCTTCCCGTTCATGTAGAAGTCACCAAAAACAAAAGGAGAACGTTTAAAAAAATTATTTTAAAAAGAAGAGAAAACTTTCCACACATCTCCGCCCGCCTCCAGACAGATTCATCACAGGGAAGGGAGGAAGCAGCTTTCTGGCACAAACGGGACGGCCTTGGAAACAAGACCCCAAAACGGGAGGAAACTCAGAAGAAGTCCGGTTTCTCGCATCCGCTCTGTTTCCATCCCCTTGAAGTTGACGTTCCCATCTGCGTGTCGTCATCATTTAAGGCAGCTGTGTTTGAAGATTCCTCCTCCCAAAACCGCAAAAAGCCCCACGCCCTCAAACCACCCGTGTTTTTCTTTTTTCAGACGAGAGGCACTTGCTCGCTCGCCTGCCTGCCGCCTTCCTTTCAGGTCCGCTTGCTCTCTCACTCGGGAGCCCTGTCACAGCTGTTTTCCGTTCCTAGAACAAAAGCCCCAGCAGAGTTTCGGCGGCAAGGAAGAGAGGAAAACCAATCATAGAAAATACTGTTCCAAAATATGGCGTTTTGTCCAAACTAAATACATCCGGAGGAGAGGTCCGCTCGCCTGGAGAAATCCACAGCAACCGAGTCTTTTTTTTTTTTTTTTAAATCAAGCACCCAGGAAAAATAATAAAAGAAAACCAAAAACTCCTTTGCTCGCGCGGACCAAAGAAAATGTATTATTAATTATTACTAAAGAGTCTTTGTTGTCATCATCGTTTTCTCCATCCCCGTCCCCATCGTTCAGCGCTTCGCATCCCGACAAGGGAGGCCCATCTCCCTCTCTGTTCACGCTACGACAAACTCTGACTTCATGTCCGGCTTGACTTCGGGCTTCCAGACCGAGTCGTCGAAGTCCAGATCCAGGCTGCTGCTACCTTCGCTGGACAGGCTACTGTTGCTGTTGGTCCGGCTGGACTTGCGGTGGTTGGGCAGCCAATGGTAGGGGGCCCGGGCGTCCCGGCGGGCTTTCCGGCGCAGGCGCTTCTGCTGCATCAGGAGCTGCAGCCGCTCCACCTTGCAGCGCGTGGCCCGGTTCTCCGTCTGCCGCACGCGATCACCTGGAACACAGGGAGGGAGAGAGACCGAGTTAAAGCAGTTCCCAGAGTTATTAGCAGCACATATATAACATACACACACACCTGGCCTTGTCCAGGCATCACAAGAAAAATGTGCAGATTTGAAAAATTTGGATTTAATATGTGTGGGGCACAGATAATACATGAGAGCTAATAATTTTGCAAATACCAGTCTGAAGATTAAGGCCTATACTGATTAACTGCCTGCTTGCTGGACTGTAATTAAAAGTTGCAAATGAGAACTGAAAATGTAGACTCTGATAAGAACTGTGACTGTAATAAGAGAAATGTCTGTAATGTTAAGAAGGAAGTCAACATAAGGCTAACATTAATCATCTGGCCAGGAAACGGAGATGGAGCTAGGATGGAAGCCGTCTATCATTAATTTACAACTTTGGGACTACATCAGCAGAATATTCCTATATAAGACTCGATCTAATAATTCTCAAATTGTGACAGATGGGGACGCTGCTCACCCACCTCTTTGCTCCATAGGAAGGAGAGATGGTGTACATATGGAGTGTCAGATCTGCTATGGGAAAGCAGGATTCTGGACACTTTGGGCCTCCTTTTCTCAATCTGCAATTTGGGAGTCTTAGATTTTGTGCAGGAAGTCAGGTTCTGGTGTATGGAAAACACAGATCTGGTCCTTGGCATTGTTCTTAGGGCAGTGTTTCTCAACCTGGGGGTCAGGGCCCCTGAGGGGGTCACGAGTGGGTTTCAGAGGGGTCACCAAAGTCCTTCAGAAAACACATATTTCTGATGGTCATAGGAACCCTTTTGGCAGAGAAGGCTAAAGATCTCTCCGTCTGTCCTTCTTTTCCTTTTTGGTGTTGGTGAACTACAACTCCCAAAATTCAAAAATAACCCCCACCCCACAACCCCACCAGTATTCAATGTTGGCCATGTAGGTAGTGTGGTAGGTTTGGTGCAGATCCATTGTGGGCTGGGTTCAGAGTGCTCTTTGATTTTAGGTGAACTATAAATCCCAAATGTCAAGGTCTCTATTCCCCAAACTCCAACAGTGTTCATATTTGGACATATTGAGTATTCGTGCCAAGTTTGGTCCAGTTCCATCACTGTTTGAGTCCACAGTGCTCTCTGGATGTAGATGAACTACAACTCCAAAACTCAAGGTCAATACCCACCAAACCCTTCCAGTATTTTCTGTTGGTCATGGAAGTTTTGTGTGTCAAAACTGGTTTAATTCCATCATTGGTGGAGTTCAGAATGCTCCTTGATTGTAATGATAAATCCCAGCAACTACAACTCCCAAATGTCAAGTTCTATTTCCCCCAATCTCCACCAGTATTCACATTTGAGCATATTGAGGATTCATGCCAAGTTTGCTCCAGATCCATCATTGTTTGAGTCCACAGTGCTCAACTTGGATGTAGGTGAACTACAACTCCCAAAACTCAAGATCAATGCCCACCAACCCTTCCAGTATTTTCTCTTGGTCATGGGAGATCTCTGTGCCAAGTTTGGTTCAATTCCATCTTTGGTGAACAGCTCTCCTTACAGTCAGGAAGTTCTTCCTGATGTTTAGATGGAATTTCCTGCCATTTGAACCCATGGCTCCATTGAGTCCAAGTCTCCAGCGTACAGTCTCGTAAAAGCATGATATTAAAAATCATTAGGATCTAGGCCAAGAGCCAAGTTACACAGTACGATAGTATTCTCTGATTCGTTACAATGTTAATTTGTGGTGGTAGCCATCACCCCATTCAAAGATCACCATTTAGACCAAAGTTTCTCAATCTTCCTAATGCCTCGACCCCTCAACACAGTTCCTCATGTTGTGCTGACCTCCAACCATAACGTTATTTTCGTTGCTACTTCATAACTATAATTTGACTACTGTTCTGAATCATCATGTATTCACATGATATGCAGGATGTATTTTCATTCAGTGGATCAAATAATAATAATAATAATAATAATAATAATAATAATAATAATAATAATAATGTTGTTGTAGGTTTTTCCGGGCTATATGGCCATGTGCTAGAGGCATTTTCTCCTGACGTTTCGCCTGCATCTATGGCAAGCATCCTCAGAGGTAGTGAGGTCTGTTGGAAGTAGGAAAAGGGGTTTATATATCTGTGGAATGACCAGGGTGGGACAAAGGACTTATGTCTGCTGGAGCTAGGTGTGAATGTTTCAACTGACCACCTTGATTAGCATTTAATGGCTTGGAAGTGCCTGGGGGGAATCTTTTGTTGAGAGTGATTTGATGTGCCTGATTGTTTACTCTCTGTTGTTTTGCTGTTGTAATTTTTTATTACAATATATAATGATAATATTTTGATTACAATTATAAAAATAATACTTTATTTATACACCGCCACCATCTCCCCAAGGGACTCGGAGCAGCTTACATGAGGCCAAGCCCGACAACACATCAATAAACAGAAAAGCAATAAACAAAAAGCAATACAATTAATATAAATCACATATAAACAATAACACACAAGGATGAAAAAATCTATGGCCGGGCCAAATGTAATGGTTTAAAATTAAAAATAAATGCTGGGCATGCACAGAGGTAGGATGCATCTGGTAGGAGGGTTTTAAAAGAAATGAAGGGAGAACAATCCAACGAGGAATTAAAGTGCTTCTGAGGACATATTATTATTATTATTATTATTATTAATATTATTAACTTTATTTGTACCCCGCTAACATCTCCCGAAGGACTCGATGCAGCTGTGAATTATTTCCTTATTCCGGGAAGGCACACTGGAACAGCCACGTTTTCAGGCTCCTCCTAAAGACTGCCAACGTGGGGGCTTGCCTGATATCCTTGGGAAATGAGTTTCAGAGTCAGGGGGGCCACCACCGAGAAGGCCCTCCCCTCGTACCCATCAATCGCGCCTGCAAAGGGGGCGGGAGCGAGAGCAGGGCCTCCCCAGATGATCAAAGAGATCGTGTGGGTTTGTACACAGAAATGCGGTCACGAATACCCAATACGACTAAATCTGAATACTAGTGGGGTTGGGGGGGGGGATTGATTTTGTCATTTGGGAGTTGTAGTTCCTGGGTTTTATAGTTAACCTACCATCAAAGAGCATTGTAAACTCCACCAACAATGACAAACAATGACAGATCTGGACCAAACTTGGCATGGATGCTCAATAGGCCCCAATGTGAACACTGGTGGAGTTTGGGGAAAATAGACCACGCCATTTGGGAGTTGAGGGTCTTGGGATTTGTAGTTCACCTACAATCAAAGAGCATTCTGAACCCCACCAATGACAGAATTGGGCCAAACTTCCCACACAGAACCCCCATGCCTTGAAGAGACTCACTGGTGTGAGCCTCCCTCCAGCCGCACATGCTCTCCCTCGCCTCACATGCGCCAAGCATGCCTACTGTCCCCTCCCTGTTTGGAGTCTCAGAAACAGCCCTCCCCTTGGTTGAGAGGCCAGCTGAGAGGTCATCCAATCACAGCAGAGAAGGGCTTTTGGTGGGGGATTCGCCCTCTGTTTCCAAAAAGAAAGCAAAGGACAGGCGGAGAGATCTTCAGCCTTCTTTGCCAAAGGGGTTCTGAAGATGATCAGAAATATGTTTTCTAGTGGATTTTTGGCAGCCCCTCTGAAACCCCCTCGTGATCCCCCAGGAGTCCTGACCCCCAGGTTGAGACTCTGCCGCTGTCCATAACAGGGACTGAGCATCCTTGAATTTGGGAAGTAAACCTCATCAGTGGATACGGAGGACCCCCCCTCCCAAAGATTTCAATGCTTTCTAAGGGGATGGATGGGGCTCCAAACCCACATCAAAAGAGGGGGCTATGGGGAGATTATTCAGGGTGTTGCAGGGGGGAGGTGGGATTCTGTTACAGGGTGGCCTCTTTCCTGGTGTTGCCGTACTCGGCACTGCAGCCCCCACCCCCCCCCCCCTTGAGGGTACTGGGTTTTGATCACTTCTGCCTCGCTTGACACCTCCCGCTCCTCATCCGGCAAAGGAGGGAGCAGGCACTTCTCCCTCGTCTCTCTGTCTCGTTCTCACTCGCTTCTTGCGCAGTAGCATCTGCCCGTGGGCGGACAAGCGAGCGAACGAAGCGGCGGCGGCGGAGAAAGAGGAAAAAGTGGCACCCACTCAATCACAAACTTGGTCGCCGAGCTTTTCTCTCTCTCTCTCTATCTCTCTCTCCAAAGTCACCCAGAGTAGGCGGCAAGAGAAGAATGAAAAGAAACACTACGTCAGCAAAAGGAGAGATCAGCGCCGGCGTCTGCCAGGGAGCCGAACCCCCTCCTCCAGAAAGAGAGGGAAGCGGCAGAGAGAGAGAGATTGGTACCACTTGGAAGACAGATTAATTATAGCAGCAGAAGCGACAAAGAGACCTATGGCACCCTTCCGGAAGGGCGGGCGGATTTTAATAGAACAGCAGCATTTGGGTTTGCAATATTCCCAGAGCTCACGGTGCAGGAGAAATGCGGTGTGGAAAAGAGGAAAGGAACAGACGAGGTTAAGAAGACATTGGAATTTGATGAAGGTCTATGGAGGAAGCAAATTCCAAAAAGGAAGTGACACAGAGACCTATGACGGCCTGCAACAACCGGTGGGACGCTATTATGGAGTTGGCAGCCCAATCCCTTACACACGTACACACGTATACACAGGTATATGGTTGTAGTTACTGCACCACACAGGCTCTTGGCACCTTTATTATTTGGAGCTGTGTGATCTCTAGATCAACTATTATGCATTTGTATTTGTTTCAGTAGAAGAGCTTTTCCAACTGAGTGCCTTTTGTCCAAGGAGCTTCCCACGCTTTGATTCTGGGCAAAGCTGTGGATCCTCAGAGCAGCCCTGCAAGGAAGGGTCGGACCAAGGAAGGGCTGGACCTACCCTAGAAGACCACCTTTGCCCGGGTGGCATTGAGAACTCTGCCCACCTATCTTCATCCAGCTCTGAGAAGGCCTCCTTGCTCACTTCTAGCAGCTCAGAAGGCCTCCTTTTGCCCTTCTATAGCTCTAAGCAGAAGGCCTCCTTTCTCCAGCTCAGAAGGCCTCCTTTATCCCTTCTGCAGCTCAGAAGACCCCCTTTTCCCTTCTGCAGCTCTGAGGAGGCCTCCTTTCTTCCTTCTGCAGCTCAGAAGGCCTCCTTTTTCACTTCTGCAACTCGGAAGCCTCCTTTCTCCCTTCTCCAGCTCTGAGGAGGCCTCATTTCTCCCTTCTGCAGCTTAGAAGGCCTCCCTTTTCCCTTCTCCAGCTCTGAGGCCTCCTTTCTCCCTTCTGCCACTCTGATGAGGCTTCCTTTCTCCCTTCTCTAGCTCAGAAGGCCTCATTTCTCCCTTCCGCAGCTTAGAAGGCCTCCCTTTTCCCTTCTCCAGCTCTGAGGAGGCCTCCTTTTTCCCTTCTCCAGTTCAGAAGGCCTACTTTCTCCGTTCTGCAGCTCAGAAGGCCTCCTTTTCCCCTTCTGCAGCTTTGAGGAGGCCTCCTTTCTCCCTTCTCCAGCGTTTAGCAAAAGGCCTGCCTCACCACGTCTCCATGGCAATACTCTGAGACTCTTTGTGGCTCCTTCCTTCCTCTCAGGTTCACTTCACCCCCCGAAAAGCTTGAAGGAGGAAGGGAGCGAGGGCTGTGCAAAGACACACCAACCTGTCTACTTCCTCTCTTCTGCAGCCTTAAAATAACCTGCACATATGCGTGACGTATCTAGGCCAGTGCGCACAGAGATATGGGGCGAAGAGTGTGTGTGTGGGGGAAATGGAGACACATGCCAGGTTGCCTTGCTGCATGCGAGCAAGGAGCAAAATGTGAGAATAGAGATGGTGCATGAATGGGAGCGGGGTGACAAAATGCAAAATCTCTTCCTCTCTCTCTCCCCCCCCCCCCCCCCCACACACACACACTTCAGCAGGTAGCAAGCAAGTCTGCAAAACCCAAACTTCTGGAGAGAGAAATGCAGGGAGCCCTTGGCAAGCCTTCCTTCAGCAGTTGCTGCAATCTAGATGGTGTTTCTTGAGACCAGAGTTTTCTTTTCCCCTATCACCTTCTACCTCATCCTTGTATGTTGACAAGGCTTGGAAAAGTCTAAAGTGTCAGTCTGAAGTGCCAGATGTAACACTAATCAAACCAAAGAAGCATTAGTTGACAGGAACCTTGGAAAAATGGGTTGAAGATACTAGAATGCCCTCTATTCAAAGACTCACCCACGGCAGCAGCAATCTAGAACAACCAAGACCCACCCAGGATGGTGATCTAGAACACCCTACACGCAGACTACCAGGATGATCTCAAATGCCCCTTATGCAGCCTCACCAAGGTGGTGATCTAGAACATCCTATATTAAAAGACTACCCAGGACAGTGATCTGAAAACTGCCTCTATGCAAAGACACAGACAGGACTGTGATCTAGAATGCCCTATATACAAAGACTCAGTATGTTGGTGATCTAGAACATCCTACATGCACAGATTAACTCAGGATTATCTATGACACCCTACGTGTAAAGATTCACCCAGGATGATGATCTAGAATGCCCTATGTGCAAAGACTTTGAGGACAACAATGATCTAGAACACCTCATGCATGTCGAAGACTCACCCAGGACAACAGTAATATGTGCAAAGACTTGCTCAGGACAATGATCTAGAACACCCCAAATGCTTGAACACACAAATTGTGATCTAGAACATTCTACATGCAAAGACACATATGTTCTAGAGCATGCCACATACCGACTCCCAATGTAGTGATCTAGAACACTCTACATGCAAAGAGCCACTTGGTGTGATCTATGACCCTATGTCATAGGACACCCTATGTGCAAAGACTTTGGCCAGGGCAACCGCAATCTAGAACACCCTACATGCGTGAACACACCAAGACTGTGATCTAGAACACACCACACACAAAGACTGGACGATCTAGAACAGTGGTTCTCAACCTGGGGTCCCCAGATGTTTTTGGCCTTCAATTTCCAGAAATCCTAACAGCTGATAAACGGGCTAGGATTTCTGGGAGTTGTAGGCCAAAAGCATCTGGGGACCCCAGGTTGAGAACCACTGATCTAGAATGTGCCACATGCAAAAACTCCCAGGGCCATGATCTAAAACACGATATATGCAAAGACTCAGACAGGGCTGTGATCTAGAATACCCTATATGCGAAGAGTCACTTGGTATTATCTATGACACCCTATGTGCAAAGACTCCCCCAGGATCATAGAAACATAGAGTTGGATGAGACCATATGGGCCACCTAGTCCAATCCCCTGCCGTAGCCTTGCATGTCACATGTGCAGACTCACCCGTCACGATGGGTTTGCAAGCCACGGGCCCCTGTCCCAGGTGCAATGGCTGGCTGGCGGCGGCAGCAGTCATGGCGGCGGCCATTTTCTCTGAGGTGGCGGCACGGTTGGTGCTGTGCGGGGAGGAGGGTGGGGAGGGCGCAAGCGCGCACTGGGCCTGGCAGCGCAGCTGGGCCAGGGAGGGGGGCATGCCCTGGTAGTGCCGCGTGGCGCTCAGCAGGTCGTTCAGGATCTGCAGGATGGTGCCGATGTCCCGGCGTGGTCGGCCGGCGCTGTCCTGGCAGTTGGGGTGCAACGTGCCTGCGTTGGGGAAGAAAGAGAATCAGACTGTGTCCACTCCTTCCTAACAACAGCAAAGCCAACTTAGGCATCTTGGACTCTGACTCCCAGAATCCCTATCAGCCGGTTACGAAAAGGCCAAGGTATCAAGAGCAGCTGGTAGGCTGTTAGGCATTGTGGGAGTCGGAGTCCAAAACGCCTGTTTTTGGAGAAGGATGGGGAGAAGGATAAGCAACTGGGGCCTACCCGAAAATGTTCCGGAAAAGACACCAGGGGCGTGGTTCACAAAGCTTTCAATCACGGCGCCAGGCTTGCGGGTCCGAGAAGGCTGGCTTGGGCTGGGCGAAGGGCTGCTACGCGCCGCACAGTCGACCTGGAAGGAAAGAGGAAAAAACTGAGATCGGTTGACCATGACATCTCCCCAAAGTTTAAGACTCTATTTGTCCTTAGGATGAAATCCGGCCAAAGTAAAGGCTTTGGAAACAGATTCCTTTATTTCCAATCAATACAGATCAGAAAGAAAGTTACTTCAGAGCTTTTTGCAAACAAGAGCATTGTTTACATCCCCTCCTCCTCCTCCTCCTACCTACTTTGCTTCCATTTTCCCAAGCCTCCAAGTCCTCAAGTATCTCCTGCAGTGTTTCTCAACCTTCCTAATGCTGTGACCCTTTAATACAGTTCCTCATGTTGTGGTGGCTCCCAACCATAACTTCATTTTCGTTGCTACTTCATAACTGTCATTTGGCTGCTGTTATGAATCATAATGTAAATATCTGGTATGCAGGATGCATTTTCATTCACTGGACCAAATTTGGCACAAATACACAATACACCCACATTTGAATACTGGGGGGTCGGGGGTCCCCAGGGGGGATTGATTTTGTCAATTGGAAATTGTAGTTGCTGGGATTTACAGTTCACCTAAAATCAAAGAGCATTCTAAACTCCACCAACGATGGAATTGAACCAAACTTGGCACACTGAACTCCCACGACCAACAGAAAATACTGGGAAGGTTTGGTGGGCATTGGCCTTGAGTTTGGAGTTGTAGTTCACCTATATCCAGAAAGGACTCAAACAATGATGGATCTGAACCAAACTTGGCACAAATCCTCAATATGCCCAAATATGTACACTGGTGGAGTTTGGCGAAAACAGACCTTGACATTTGAGAGTTGTAGTTGCTGGGATTTATAGTTCACCTACAATCAAAGAGTATTCTGAACTCCACCAACGATGGAACTGAATCAAACTTGGCACACTGAACTCCCATGACCAACAGAAAATACTGGGAGGGTTTGGTGGGCATTGGCCTTGAGTTTTGGAGTTGTAGTTCACCTATATCCAGAAAGGACTCAAACAATGATGGATCTGAACCAAACTTGGCACAAATCCTCAATAAGCCCAAATATGTACACTGGTGGAGTTTGGCGAAAACAGACCTTGACATTTGGGAGTTGTGGTTGCTGGGATTTATAGATCACCTATCAAAGAGCACTCTGAACCCCTACAACGAAAGAACTGGACCAAACTTCCTACAAAGACCAACAGAGAATACCATGTTTTCTGATGGTCTTTGGTGACCCCTCTGACACCCCCCTCAGGGGTCCCAACTCCCAGGTTGAGAAACGCTGATCTATTGCATCCCTCAGCACCATCACTCTTTGATTGTTTTGGTTCCAGCTCTTTTCTCAGCCTTGGAATACCCCAGATGGGCTGTTGCACACTTCCACCCGAGGCATGGATCCCTCTGAAGTTTCCTCTTGCAGATTGAGACTCTATTAATATTCTGCTCGAAAAGGAGGATTCCTTGAGAACTTCCTAACTAGTAATCACTTGTTGCTGAATATGCATTTTCCTCCTCTTGCGCTGCCTCGTCTTGTTTTGCATTGCAAGCCTCCAGGCAGGGATTGCCAAGGAAGTCCAAGAAGCCTCCTTGGAAATGATGTGGCGCAGCAGTGCTGGACTCGCATGCTTTATGTTCTTTCCATCGACGAAGGGTTTGGCAGTTGTTGTTTAGGGCAAGGCTCATCCCAATTTGGGGTCAACTTGAAAAGCTGATTGCAATAACATCACAGCCCTTAGGAAGGCCCCTTCTACACTGCCACATCCTAGACCCCTGCCCATCCTGGCTTGTAAAGGAAGCCAGAGGGGGTTTGGCAGAGTGGGTAAAGGTGGTGGTTTATGCCTCCCTTTGGGAAGGCAATATTCCAGCGAGCTTAAAACAAGCTGTTATAAACTGCTGTTGAAAAAACCATCACTGGACCCTACTCTATTCGTCAACTATCAGCTAGTTTCCAATCTCCCCTTTTTGGGCAAAGTCCTGGAACGTGTGGTGGCCTCACAACTCCAGGAATTCTTGGTAGACACCGATTATCTGGATCCGACACAGTCTGGCTTCAGGCCGGGACATGGTACTGAGACAGTCTTGGTCGCCTTAGTGGATGATCTTCGCCAGGAACTGGACAGGGGGAGTGTGTACCTGTTAGTTCTGCCGGACCTCTCATCGGCCTTCGATACCGTCAACCACGGTATCCTTCTGAGACGCCTTGCAGGAATGGGCCTTGGGTGGCTCCAATCCTTCCTCGAGGGTCGCTCTCAGAAGGTGTCATTAGGGGACTCCTGCTCGGCCCCACGGCCATTGTACTGTGGGGTCCCGCAGGGTTCAGTACTGTCCCCTATGTTATTCAACATATACATGAAGCCGTTGGGGGAGATCATCCGGAGTTTCGGGGTACGGTGTCATCTGTACGCAGATGATGTCCAACTCTGTCACTCCTTCCTACCTGCTACTAAGGAGGCTGTTCAGGTCCTGAGCCAGTGCTTGGCCGCTGTAATGGACTGGATGAGGGCGAACAAATTGAAACCAAATCCAGACAGGACAGAGGTACTCCTGGTCAGTCGTAAGGTCAAACAGGGCATAGGGTTACGGCCTGTGCTTGATGGGGTTATTATTTATTTATTTATTTGGGGTTCTTGTACCCCGCCCTTCTCACCCCGAAGGGGACGCAGGGCGGCTTACAACAGCAAGGCACACTTAGGTGCCTGCCACACAACAATCATCACAAAAGTACAACAATTCAAAGTACCCACAATTCAAGCCAATATCTCAATAAAATCTATAAAATCGATAAAAACAATAAGAACAATACAAACCTAATTCTTCCTCCTACCTATCAGTGTACACTAACTCAAAGATCTGTTTTTGATTCCACTTCGACAATCCTGCTGATCTTACACATCTGATTGTCTTATTTAGTTGTCTTATTTAATTGCCTGGTTGCCCAAAGGCCTGGTTCCACAACCATGTCTTCACCCTCCTCCTGAAGGAGAGGAGGGATGGTGATGTTCTGATTTCCCCTGGGAGTGAGTTCCACAGGTGAGGGGCCACCACTGAGAAGGCCCTGCTTCTCGTCCCCACCAGCCTCACTTGTGACAGTGGTGGTTACACTCCGCCTGAAGGCACAGGTTTGCAGCTTGGGAGTGATCCTGGACTCATTGCTGAGCCTGGAACCCCAGGTCTCAGCTGTGGCCAGGAGAGCTTTTGCAGTTAAAACTTGTGCGCCAGCTGCGCCCGTACCTTGGGAAGTCTGACTTGGCCACGGTGGTCCATGCTCTGGTTACATCCCAGATAGATTACTGCAACGCTCTCTACGTGGGGTTGCCTCTGAAGACTGCCCGGAAGCTGCAATTAGTCCAGCGCTCGGCAGACAGGCTACTGACGGGAGCTGGGTACAGGGAGTGCACAACTCCCTTGCTGCACCAGCTCCACTGGTTGCCAATTAGCTTCCGAGCACAATTCAAAGTGCTGGTTTTAACCTATAAATCCCTATATGGTTCTGGCCCAGTTTATCTGTCCGGACGTATTCTCTCCTATGAACCATCAAGGACGTTAAGATCTTCCAGAGAGGTCCTGCTCTCCGTCCCACCAACTTTGCGAGTGTGTTTGGTGGGAACGAGAGACAAAGCCTTCTCTGTGGTGGCCCCTCGGCTATGGAACTCTCTCTGAAGCGAGATTAGATCTGCCCCTCCCTCTTGTCCTTCAGGAGGCTAGTGAAATCCTGGTTATGGAACGAAGCATTCCCAGAACAATGGCTGAGACTGCTTACAGACCAAAGTGAGTGACCATATATGCGGACTGAGTTGAACATAATTTGGTATACATGTATTTTATCTATATGTATTTTAATCTTGTATGGTTGGATGATGTTTTAACTTGCATTAGTAGCATTGAATCTTTGCTGTAAGCCGGTCTGAGTCCCTTTACGAAGGTGAGAAGATCGGGATATAAAAGTTTTAAATAAATAAACCAGACTGGAGCCCCCGGTGGCGCAGTGGGTTAAACCCCTGTGCCAGCAGGACTCAAGACCGACAGGTCGCAGGTTCAAATCCGGGGAGAGGCGGATGAGCTCCCTCTATCAGCTCCAGCTCCTCATGCGGGGACATGAGAGAAGCCTCCCACAAGGATGATAAAAATATCAATTCCTCCGGGCGTCCCCCTGGGCAACGTCCTTACAGACGGCCAATTCTCTCACACCAGAAGCGACTTGCAGTTTCTCAAGTCACTCCTGACATGACAAAAAAAAAATCCACATTATTATCTGCTTTGAACTGGATTACAGTAGAGTCTTGCTTATCTTTCCATCTTATCCGATGCCCCCTTTTCCTCCAGCATTTCCCCTTCAATTAAAGCAGTGCTTCCCAACTCTCTCTCCATCCCCAATAAGTGAAAAAGGCAAGACAAGGAGGAGGAGGGACGAAAGGGGAAAAAGAGGCAGGACAGAAAGCAGAAGCATCCTCTCTCCTTCCCTCTGTGATTTCCACACTCCTCTTCCGCATCCGGGCACTTCCTGCTGGGCCACTCTATCCTCGAGGCCTTGCTTGAACCCTTTGAGTCCACGTTGTTAGTATTCGAGGTTTTTAGCACCGCATCAGACGGGTAACACTAGGAGACTCCATATTATCTGACATTTTTGTTTATCCAACGTTCTGCTGGCCTGTTTATGTCAGAGTTGGAAGAGACCTCATGGGCCATCCAGTCCAACCCCGCCAAGAAGCAGGAAAATTACATTCAAAGCACCCCCGACAGATGGCCATCTAGCCTGTTTCAAAGGAGCTTCACCACACTCCGGGACAGAGAGTTCCACTGCTGAATGGCTCACACAGGAAGTTCTTCCTCATGTGCAGATGGAATCTCCTTTCTTGTAGTTTGAAGCCATTGCTCTACGTCCTGGTCTCCAGGAAAGCAGAAAACAAGCTTGCTCCCTTCTCCCTATGACTTCCTTTCATGTATTTATACATGGCTATCATGTCTCAGCTTTCTCTTCTGCAGGCTAAGCATGCCTAGCTCTATAAGCCGCTCCTCATAGGGCTTGTTCTCCAGACCCTTGATCATTTTAGTTGCCCTCCTCTGGACACATTCCAGGTGTCATTATCGCTTTTCAATTGTGGTGGCTAGAATTGGACACAGTATTCCATGTGTGGTCTAACCAAGGCAGAATAGAGGGGTAGCATGACTTCCCTGGATCTAGACCAGGGGTCCTCAAACTAAGGCCCGGTGGCCGGATACGGCCCTCCAAGGTCATTTACCCGGCCCTTGTGCTCAAGGTCAACCTAAGTCTGAAACGACTTGAAAGCGAACGACAACAACAACAATCCTATCTCATCAGTCAAAAGTAGGAGCCCCCAGTGGCGCAGTGGGTTAAACCCCTGTGCTGGCAGGACTGAAGACCAACAGGTAGCAGGTTTGAATCCAGGGAGAGCTCCCTCTATCAGCTCCTCATGCGGGGACATGAGAGAAGCCTCCCACAAGGATGATGAAAACATCAAAATCATCTGGGCATCCCCTGGGCAACGTCCTTGCAGACGGCCAATTCTCTCACACCAGAAGTGACTTGCAGTTTCTCAAGGCACTCCTGACACAACAAAAAAGTCAAAAGTATTTCCATTGAAATGCTAATAAGTTTATATTTGTTAAAATTGTTCTTCATTTTAATTATTGTATTGTTTTAAAGTGTTTTTTGCACTAAAAATGAGATATGTGCAGTTTGCATAGGAATTCATTTATACTTTTTTCAATTTATAATCCGGCACTCCAACAGTTTGAGGGATTGTGACCTGGCCCACAGTTTAATAAGTTTGAGGACCCCTGATCTAGACACTAGACTCCTATTGATGCAGGCCAAAATCCCATTGCATTTTTTTGCGACCGCATCGCATTGTTGGCACAATGATATGCAAGACTCTACTGTATCTAAGTCTGCACTGCCAGGTAAGCCAGTTCAAAGCAGATAATCTGGATTTTATACAGCTGTGTAGAAAGGGCCTGAGTTAGTGGAAAGAGCCTGGGTTCCCAGAGCAACACTTGAAGCCCGGACCAGCTTGGACCGTCCGCCGCCCTCTCCCTTATTTCCGAGCATGCCAGGCCATGTTGAGGCACAGTGCCCAAACATTTCTTGTCTCTCGTTTCCCATCGGAAACTAGAACTGAGGAGATTTCAAACGCAATTGTTTAATTTGCAGAATACTCCTAAGCGGTGGTGCGCTAATGTCAAGAAAGTGCCACATTGTGACCGTTCCTGCACCATGGGTTTTAGAGTGGACCAGAGTCACTAAAGTCGACATGCATGCACTCCTGCAAACCTTTCTCCTCTTTCACTTCTCCTTCCCTGCACTATCCTTCAACTCAGTCTCTGAATCTGTCTCTGAATCTGTCTCTCTCTGTCCCAAAACAATCCTGTTTTGGGTCATTTCAATCTCTTCTTTCACCTTTCCCCGAGGCTTTATAAATAAATAAAATAATAATAACATAAAATGTTTTTATTATTATTATTATTATTATTATTGGCAACACTGATCTCCCCGAGGCTTTATAAATAAATAAAATAATAATAATAACATAAAAAGTTATTATTATTATTATTATTATTATTATTATTATTGGCAACACTGATCTCTTTCCAAATCCCTTCACTCCCTCATCCCCTCTCAAAACCATTCTCAGAACTTTGTTTTCAAATCCACACTTTTCAATCTCAGCTCCTTCACCCACTTCGTACTGACCTCTGAACAGGAGGATGAGGATGCCGGGCTCCCATTTGCCGTTGGCGTGCTGGTGCCGTGCGACCGGAACATTCCTGCTGCCATGACCGGGTGGGCGGGACCACACGGTGGGGGCGGAGCCACAGGTGGGGAGGCCGGGGGGCTTGGCTGGCAGGCCAGTACATGGGGGGCCCTGCTGAAGGTGGGCCGAGGGCCAGCGTCGTGGATGGGACCCCCTCCCCCGGGCCCTGGTGCAGGGGCTTGTGGGGGGGGCAACGGGCGTGGCCCCAGGAGGCTCCCCACGGGCAGGGCCCACATGGCGGTGCTGGAGCGGACCCCCGCTCTGCTGGGCAGCCAGTTGTAGCTGAACGAACATCATGTGGTCCCCGACGCGGAGGGCGAGGGTCAGTGGGGAGCGCCCTGAGAGGAAGTCATTCACCTGCCAGGGAAACAGAGGAAGAAATATAATCGTTATTGCTGTTCTTGTTAAAGGTTTTTCACAGTCAGAATTACTGTAGTGTTGTGTGGATTTCCGGGCTGCATGACCAATGCATTCTAGCAGTCTGTATGCAGGCAAAATGCCAGGAGAAAGTGCTGCTAGAACACATTGGTCATACAGCCCAGAAAACCACACAACACCCCATTATTATTATTATTATTATTATTATTATTATTATTAAGTGGAAACAGCATGCAAAAGAAGCCGTTGTGACACTCAGCCTCAGACACACAAATGAAGTCAATTTCAAGGCCCATCAGGACAACCATAATACCCTAAGCAGGGGCGGCTCAACCCATTACGCAAAGTAAGCATTTGCAGAATAATTGATTTTGCCCAGGGGCACTCTTGAGGCAAAACAGACCTTGACATATGCGAGCTGTAGTTACTGGGATGTATAGTTCACCTACAATCAAAGAGCATTCTGAACTCCACCAATGATGGAATTGAACCAAATATGGCACACAGAACTCCCACTACAAACAGAAAACATATTATCAGTGATTGGTTGGGGGAGGGGGGCACCAAAATACTGTTTGCTTACCGTTGAAAATTCCCTAGGGCTATCTCTGTACCCTAGATATATATCATTACTTATATATAAGTAGGTAAGTACAGCAGGTTAAACTGCTGAGCTTGCTGACTGAAAGGTTGGCAGTTTGAATGCAGGGAGTTGGGTGAGCTCCTGCTGTTAACCCCAGCTTCAGTCAACCTAGCAGTTGGAAAACATGTAAATATGAGTTGATCAATAGATACCACTCTGGCGGGAAGGTAATGGTGCTCCATGCAGTCATGCTGGGCACATGACCTTGGAGACATCTATGGACAATGCCGGCTCTTTGGCTTAGAAACGGAGATGAGCACCACTCCCCAGAGTTGGACACAACTAGACTTAATGTCAGGGGAAACCTTTACTTTATATATATGTCATGATAAGAAATATATCGTTTAGGTTGTATAAGTGAGACTCTACTGTAAAAAGAACCTATGCTTTAAAGTTATTGAAAAGTTATTCATAACAAATATAATATATCTGTGTGTGTATATATGTATACATATATACACACACTAGCCATCCCCTGCCACGCGTTGCTGTGGCCCAGTCTCTGTGTATGTGTTTTGTGTGTGTATGTGTGTTTGCGTGTGTGTGTGTGTATATATGTGGTTTTGTGCATGTGTTGTAATGTAATTTTTGTTTTTTGGCTTTTTAAGTCTCTTCTGTTGTGTTTTTCAGTGTTTTTATGAGTGATGGTCACTTGTTGGCCTGATAGGTGTATTGTGTCCAAATTTGGTGTCAATTTGTCCAATCGTTTTTGAGTTATGTTAATCCCACAAACGAACATTACATTTGTATTTATTTATCTACGAGCTATCCCCTGGCATGTGTTGCTGTGGCCCAGTCTCGTGATCTGGAAAATATATGCAAAGTGTTGGTTTCTAATATATGTAATTTCTTTATGCTTGTGGGTAAACAGTATTTCTTGTTGCTTCTTTGTCAGTGTTGATGTGGAGATTGTCTGGTTTGCATACCCTGGAACATGCAACATATAATTGTCCTTCTTAAGGGGTCCCTTTCAAATCTATGATACTATATCTGTGTGTGTGTGAATCATATATATCTATCCATATCTATGGCTGGATGGCTCTTTGTCAGGAGGGCTTTGAAGGAAGTTGGACTCAATGGCCTTAAGTATTTTCTGTTGATTATGGGGGTTCTGTGTGGGAAGTTTGGCCCAATTCTCTAGCTGGGGGGGGGGGGGGGGGTTGATTGTAGGTGAACTATAAATCCCAGTAACTACAACTCCCAAATGTCAAGGTCTATTCCCTCCAAACTCCATCTGTGTTCATATTTGGGCATATTGAGTATTCATGCCAAGTTTGGTCCAGATCCATCATTGTTTGAGTCCACAGCTCTCTCTGGATGTAGGTGAACCACAACTCCCAAACTCAAGGTCAATGCCCACCAAACCCTTCCAGTATTCTCTGTTGGTCATGGGAGTTCTGTGAGCCAAGTTTAGTTCAATTCTATCATTGTTGGGGTTTGGAATGCTCTTTGAGTGTAGGTTAACCATAAATCCCAGCAACTACAACTCCCAAATGACAAAATCATTTTTTTTTGCGTGAAGGACATACATTGGGTTGTTAGGTGTATTGTGTCCAAATTTGGTGCCAATTCATCCAGTAGTTTTTGAGTTATGTTAAACCCACAAACGAACATTACATTTTTATTTATATAGATGTATGAAATACAGATATATAGATATAAATAATATAAATACTTCCAATTCTTTGAGGTCATCTCATCCCTACAGGGCAGGCCTGCATTCTGAAACTGATCTAGTGTGTATTCCAGACTGGAATAAACACAGGGAGAAACTTCCTTATCTCCATAACATTTAAAGCAGAGTTTTCCAAACCCTACATCGCAACACGTTCGCCTATCGGCTGCAGTATGCATATGCATCACACAAACCTCATGAGAAACTTTATGTGCAATACGCAATAAACCATAGATTTTAAATATATATATGTACCGTAAATACTCAAGCATAAGCCGACCCGAAAATAAACCGAGGCACCTAATTTTACCACAATAACTGGGAAAACGTATTGACTCGAGTATAAGCCTAGGGTGGGAAATACTGTTTAGTTTCAGAATAAAAACAGATACCAATAAAATTACATTAATTGAGGCATCAGAAGGTTAAATGTTTTTTAACATTTACATAACACTGTAATTTAAGATAAGACTGTCCAACTCTGATTCTAACCTTCTTCAACGTAAGTGTGCTTATGTATCCTTCCAATAAGAATAAAGAGAGTAACATAATGTAATCATAATAATGATGATAATAGAGTAAAATAATGGAAATGTAATAACATAGAATCAAAGAATCATAGAATCAAAGAGTTGGAAGAGACCTCATGGGCCATCCAGTCCAACCCCCTGCCAAGAAGCAGGAATATTGCATTCAAATCATCCCTGACAGATGGCCATCCAGCCTCTGTTTCAAAGCTTCCAAAGAAGGAGCCTCCACCACACTCCGGGGCAGAGAGTTCCACTGCTGAACGGCTCTCACAGTCAGGAAGTTCTTTCTCATGTTCAGATGGAATCTCCTCTCTTGTAGTTTGAAGCCATTGTTCCACGTCCTAGTCTCCAAGGAAGCAGAAAACAAGCTTGCTCCCTCCTCCCTGTGGCTTCCTCTCACATATTTATACATGGCTATCACATCTCCCCTCAGCCTTCTCTTCTTCAGGCTAAACATGCCCAGCTCCTTAAGCCGCTCCTCATAGGGCTTGTTCTCCAGACCCTTGATTATTTTAGTCGCCCTCCTCTGGACACATTCCAGCATGTCAATATCTCTCTTGAATTGTGGTGCCCAGAATTGGACACAATATTCCAGGTGTGGTCTAACCAAAGCAGAATAGAGGGGGTAGCATTACTTCCCTAGATCTAGACACTATGCTCCTATTGATGCAGGCCAAAATCCCATTGGCTTTTTTTGCCGCCAGTAATAATGAGTAAAATAATAAATGTAATAATAACAATAATAGTCAAATAATAAATGTAATAATAACAATAATAAGGTAAAATAATAATGTAATAATAATGAGTAACATAATAAATACAATAATAATAATAGAGTGAAATAATACATGTAATAAAAATAATAACAGAGTAAAATATTAAATAACGTTGACCCGAGTATAAGCCGAGAGGAACTTTTTCAGCCTATAAAAATGGCTGAAAAACTAGGCTTATACTCGAGTATATACAGTAAATAAAAAGTTATTAGGAGAGATCTTATGCACCCAAACATTTCATTATTACATCCGCATCTCTTCTAAGGGGTTGGTTTAACTTTTGTTTTGCTAGTAAAACTGAATGACTATGTCATGGCATGATTGATGCGTGTCTCAAAAGCGTGTCAACATGAAATGCTTGGGAAGCTCTGGTCCAGTGGTTCTCAACCTGTGGGTCCCCAGATGTTTTGGTTTTCAACTCCCAGAAATCCTAACAGCTGCCAAAGTCTGCAAAGACGGCTATGGAAAACAAACAATTGCCAAACAACAGCTTGAGAACCACCAAGGAGGCCCCCAAGCATGCACAGAGGGCCATGCAATAGGATCCCAGGTGAGGGGATCTGTTTGCCATGATTCAGCCTCTCAGCGTGTGTTTCTTTCTTTCTTTTTTGGTTAACAAAAGCACTGTTGACTTATTTTGACGTCAGTCCCCGAACTTGCAAAACGCCCCACTTCCTCCTGCAGTCACCGGCGCAGTGTCCTCCTCCGCCTTTTCTCTTGCAGGAAATGTCAGCAAAAGGGAGGCAAAAAAGAAACGCTCCCTGGGCATGCAGTCATCTTTTTAGAACACCGCCCCACCTTCCAAAAATACAAACCCATCCCTGACCCATGGTCGCAAAGAACCAAATGCACCCCAACATCAATGCTGATGGGACTTCTAGGTCTCAGGATCGCAGCTTAAAAACAGAAACCCCTGTCTCACCGAGAGCCTGATCGTGCATTCGAACAGAGAAATGGCCCAAAATATTTTGATATTTTGGGCCACTGAAGGAGTGTTAAAATCTCCACTGCTAATCTTTGTCACACTACGATGGCACCCTCTCTCTCCCTTATTCTCTGTGGTCATGATTCCCAGCCTGCAATCCGTTTTGGTGTCGCGGATTTAGGTGGGGGGAGAACAGAAATCCAGGAAGTAAAAACATTCGTTATCTCTCTGGCCCATTGGTGACAATTGGGAGGACTTCCCAGGCTCCCCTTCTTGTCATTATAGGCATCGCTTGTCCTTATATCCTTCATTGAGACCTAGATTAAAAGCATCAGACTTAAGACACCACTCTTTCTGTGATCCTTTCCCTTCTGTCTGTAGAGAAGACTTGGGTTCAATGAAGGGCTTAAGAAACCTCATTTCCTGGGTTTCCCTTCTTTCTGGCTTCAGAAGAGACCTGGGTTCAATGAAGGGCTTAAGATACCACTCTTTCTGTGATCCTTTCCCTTCTTTCTGTAGAGAAGACTTGGGTTCAATGAAGGGCTTAAGAAACCTCACTTCCTGGGATCCCCATCCTTCTGTCTGTAGAGGAGACCTGGGTTCAATGAAGGGCTAAAGATACCACTCTTTTTGTGATCCTTTCCTTTTTGTCTTTAGAGGAGATCTGGGTTCAATGCAGGGCTTAAGAAACCTCACTTCCTGGGATCCCTTCCTTTCTGTCTGTAGAAGAGACCAGGGTTCAATGAAGAGCTTAAGAATGCTCGCTTCCTGGGATCCTTTTCCCTTCTGTCTTCAGGGGAGACCTGGGTTCAACGAAGAATGCTCGCTTCCTAGGATCCTTTTCCCTTCTGTCTGTAGAGGAGACCTGGGTTCAATTAAGGGCTTAAGAATGCTCGCTTCCCAGGATCCCTTACTTTCTGTCTTCAGGGGAGATCTGGGTTCAATGAAGGGCTTAAGAAGCCTCACTTCCCATAATTCCCTCCATTCTTTGTAGAGGAGACTTGGGTTCAATGAAGGGCTTAAGAAACCTCGCTTCCCGGAATCCCCTCCTTTCTGTCTTCAGGGGAGACCTGGGTTCTGTCTTCAGAAAAGATCTGGGTTCAATGAAGGCCTTAAGAAACCTCGCTTCCCGGGATCCCCTCCTTTCTGTCTGTAGAAGAGACCAGGGTTCAATGAAGAGCTTAAGAATGCTCGCTTCCTGGGATCCTTTTCCCTTCTGTCTTCAGGGGAGACCTGGGTTCAACGAAGAATGCTCGCTTCCTAGGATCCTTTTCCCTTCTGTCTGTAGAGGAGACCTGGGTTCAATTAAGGGCTTAAGAATGCTCGCTTCCCAGGATCCCTTACTTTCTGTCTTCAGGGGAGATCTGGGTTCAATGAAGGGCTTAAGAAGCCTCACTTCCCATAATTCCCTCCATTCTTTGTAGAGGAGACTTGGGTTCAATGAAGGGCTTAAGAAACCTCGCTTCCCGGAATCCCCTCCTTTCTGTCTGTAGAGGAGACCTGGGTTCTGTCTTCAGAAGAGATCTGGGTTCAATGAAGGGCTTAAGAAACCTCGCTTCCCGGGATCCCCTCCTTTCTGTCTTCAGGGGAGACCTGGGTTCTGTCTTCAGAAAAGATCTGGGTTCAATGAAGGCCTTAAGAAACCTCGCTTCCCGGGATCCCCTCCTTTCTGTCTTCAGGGGAGACCTGGGTTCTGTCTTCAGAAGAGATCTGGGTTCAATGAAGGGCTTAAGAAACCTCGCTTCCCGGGATTCCCTCCTTTCTGTCTTCAGGGGAGATCTGGGTTCAATGAAGGGCTTAAGAAACCTCGCTTCCCAGGATCCCCTCCTTTATGTCTGTAGAGACCTGGGTTCAATGAAGGGCTTAAGAAACCTCGCTTCCCGGGATCCCCTCCTTTCTGTCTGTAGAGGAGACCAGGGTTCTGTCTTCAGAAGAGATCTGGGTTCAGTGAAGGGCTTAAAAAACCTCACTTCCCGGGATCCCCTCCTTTCTGTCTGTAGAGGAGACCTGGGTTCAATGAAGGCCTTAAGAAACCTCGCTTCCCGGGATCCCCTCCTTTCTGTCTTCAGGGGAGATCTGAGTTCAATGAAGGGCTTAAGAAACCTCGCTTCCTGGGATCCCCTCCTTTCTGTCTGTAGAGGAGACCTGGGTTCAATGAAGGCCTTAAGAAACCTCGCTTCCTGGGATCCCCTCCTTTCTGTCTTCAGGGGAGATCTGAGTTCAATGAAGGGCTTAAGAAACCTCGCTTCCTGGGATCCCCTCCTTTCTGTCTTCAGGGGAGATCTGAGTTCAATGAAGGGCTTAAGAAACCTCGCTTCCCGGGATCCCCTCCTTTCTGTCTTCAGGGGAGATCTGAGTTCAATGAAGGGCTTAAGAAACCTCGCTTCCCGGGATCCCCTCCTTTCTGTCTTCAGGGGAGATCTGGGTTCAATGAAGGGCTTAAGAAACCTCGCTTCCCGGGATCCCCTCCTTTCTGTCTTCAGGGGAGATCTGGGTTCTGTCTTCAGAAGAGATCTGGGTTCAATGAAGGGCTTAAGAAACCTCGCTTCCCGGGATCCCCTCCATTCTGTTTGTGTAGGAGACCTGGGTTCAATGAAGGGCTTAAGAAACCTCGCTTCCCGGGATCCCCTCCTTTCTTAAGAGATCACTTTTTCTGTGATCCTTTCCCTTCTGTCTGTAGAGGAGACCTGGGTTCAACAAAGGGCTTAAGATACCACTCTTCCTGTGATCTTTTCCTTTCTGTCTTCAGGGGAGATCTGGGTTCAATGAAGGGCTTAAGAAACCTCACTTCCCGGGATCCCCTCCTTTCTGTCTGTAGAGGAGACCTGGGTTCAATGAAGAGCTCAAGAACGCTTGCTTCCTGGGCTCTTTTCCCTTCCTCCCTGCACTGAACGAGTAACCAAAAGAAACCAAAAGCAGTCGGTTTTCGACAGCCACTGTTGCAGCTGGAAAAATGGCGGCAGATCCCATGCCATTACGGACTTCCGAACCAGCCAAAGAAGCCGAAGGCAAACGTCCAAAACGAATCCCTGCACAAGCCTACTGGGCAGCCGCCCAAGACAAACTCTGGCCCGCCTTGCGCTATTTAGAAAGGCTACAAAGAGGACGGAAAGAGGGAAGGAAGGTTCAAGGGCAGAGAGGCCCAGGAGGAAGGCCTCACAATACATTGGGAGGGGGGCTCATCCCAAAACACACAACACACCCCTTTCTTCCCCTCTGAATGGAGCCTCGTCCCTTTGTTCTCCCGCAGATGGCAAGGGCCATATGCAGGCCTCCCCCAAAAGGAGAAGCCACCCGCCTCCGCCTTCCCCCCTTGAGACAGAGAAGACAAAGGCACCTCTGTGCTGCCCTCCCTCCTCCTTTGTAGCCCAGGCAGGCTGTATGCGGCCCTCAGCCACACCAAGTTGTATCCGTATCCGTGCCTCTGGGTTCCCCCCCACACACACAAATGGGAAACCTTCCGCAGGAGCAACCCCACTCTCAGAAAAACCCTTTGTGGAATAATGTCCAGGCCGGGAGGAAGAACCCTTGTCCTGTTGCAATTAGTAAGATTGAATTAGCATTTCGATAGCCATGACGTTTGCAAAGTCAATCAGAGAGAGCATCTGCATAGAGGTCGCCTGGCTGCTGTTTGCCTGGAAGCACCCTCTGTTTCAGAGGTGTTAACTGGCCCTTGACTGCTTGTTGTCTGGGGTGGTCCTGTTTCTGAGTGGTGTACATTATTTACTGTCTTGATTCTGGTACAAGAACCAGAAACAGAGGATGCCTCCAGGCAACAAAGGCCAGGCTACCTCTGTGCAGATGCCCTCACTTATTACTATTACTAGTAGTACTGTTGTAGTGCTAGAATTGGAAGAGACACCCTGGAGCCATCTAGTCTAACCCTCTTCTGCCAGGAAGAAAGATAGAATTCATTATTATTATCATTATCGAGTCAGAGGGGACCCCTGGGACCATGCAGTCCACCCTGTTCTGCCAAGCAGAAAGATAGCACTCCTATTATTACTATTATTAATGGTTATTGCTATTATCATAGAGTCAGGGGGAACGTCATGGGCCATGCAGTCCTCACCATTCTGCCAAGCAGAAAGACAGCACTGCTATTATGATTACTATTATTATTAATTATTATTGCTATTATAGAGTCAGGGGGACCCCAGGGGCCATGCAGTCCATCCCATTCTGCCAAGCAGGAAGATAGCATTGCTATTATTATTATTTGATTATTATAATTATTATAATTATTATTATTCTCATAGAGTTCACGGGGACCCCAGGGGCCATGCAGTCCACCCCATTCTGCAAAGCAGGAAGATAGCATTGCTATTATTATTATTATTAGATTATTATAATTATTATTATTCTCATAGAGTCCAGGGGGAACCCAGGGGCCATGCAGTCCATCCCATTCTGCCAAGCAGGAAGATAGCATTGCTATTATTACTAGATTATTATTATTCTCATAGAGTCAGAGGGGACCCCAGAGGCCATGCAGTCCACCCCATTCTGCCAAGCAGAAAGAACCACAGATCAGACACTTCCCAAGTATCTAGGACTATGTGATGTATCGGCAAATAATGCGTGCAGATCCCAGTAAGGTGGCTATTTGCGGCTGACAGATGGTAATTTTGTCAGAGCCGATTGTGTTTAAGTGCAGGCCAAGGTCTTTAGGCACTGCACCCAATGGGACCACCTTGACTGGCTTGTGCCAGAGTCTTTGCAGTTTGATCTTTAAATCCTTGTATCGTGCCAGCTTTTCGAGTTGTTTCTCTTCAATCCTACTGTCGCCTGGGATTGCAACATCGATGATCCATACTTTTTTAACACGATTGTGAAGTCAGGAGTATTGTGGTCCAAAACTCTGTCTGTCTGAATTCGGAAGTCCCAGAGGAGCTTGTGTTCATTTTCTGTAACTTTTTCCAGCTTGTGATCCCACCAGTTCTTTGTCGCAGGCAGATGGTATTTGTGACACAGGTTCCAATGAACCATCTGAGCAATGGTGTTGTGCCTCTGCTTGTAGTCTGTCTGCACGATCTTCTTGCAGCTGAGGAGGAGGGGCCCTGAGAGGGAGGTCTATTGTTTCATCTGCTTCCTTGCAGAGTCTACATTTGGGACTCTTTCCAGCTTGTGATCCCACCGTTTTTTTGTCGCAAGCAGATGGTTTTTGTGGCACAAGTTCCAATGAACCATCTGAGCAACGGTGTTGTGCCTCTGCTTGTAGTCTGTCTGCGCGATCCTCTTGTAACAGCTGAGAATGCGATGTATTGTTTCATCTGCTTCCTTGCAGAGTCTACATTTGGGACTCTTTCCAGCTTGTGATCCCACCAATTTTTTGTCTCAGGCAGATGGTATTTGTGGCACAAGTTCCAATGAACCATCTGAGCAACAGTGTTGTGCCTCTGCTTGTAGTCTGTCTGCGCGATCTTCTTGCAGCAGCTGAGGATGTGGTCTATTGTTTCATCTGCTTCCTTGCAGAGTCTACATTTGGGACTCTTTCCAGCTTGTGATCCCACCAGTTTTTCGTCACAGGCAGATGGTATTTGTGGCACAAGTTCCAATGAACCATCTGAGCAACGGTGTTGTGCCTCTGCTTGTAGTCTGTCTGCGTGATCTTCTTGCAGCAGCTGAGGATGCGATCTATTGTTTCATCTGCTTCCTTGCAGAGTCTACATTTGGGACTCTTTCCAGCTTGTGATCCCACCATTTTTTTTGTCGCAGGCAGATGGTATTTGTGGTATTATTATTATGAGATGATTATTATTCTCATCGAGTCAGAGGGGACCCAAGGGCCATGCAGTCCACCCCATTCAGCCAAGCAGGAAGGTAGCATTGCTATTATTATTCCATTTCTTTCGACACGGGACCCCGAGCGGACATGTCCTATTATAGACTTGTGTCGGCATGCATGCACGAGGCAGGCCGGGAGGCGTTCTCCCTCCTTCTCCTTGGCCTGCTTCCTTCCCTCTCTTGCGCTTCTCCCCCAGATTATTCCTTTGACGTCAGAGGAGGCCAAGCAACTCCAAGAAGGGCCTGGGCGGCTGACTCACTCCCTTTGCCGCCACCGTCATTCGAACACGGAGCCTCCTGGGCCCGAAACAGGCCTTCGCAGCAGAGCTAAAAATAATTCCTCCTTTGCTTCCTGCACGGCTCTAGGGAAACAGGTCAAGGAGACCTTGCCCAAGGAGGGAGAAACAAGAACAAAGCAGCTCAGAAGGGGCCCCCAAAGGCCATCTAGTCCAGACCTTTCCTTCCTGCCATTATGAAGGAAAAGCACCATCAAAGCCCTCCCGACAGATATTATAATATTAATGAAGATGAGAAGAATAATAGAATTGGAAGAGACCTCAGCCACGAAACCCAAGCGTTGACCTGACCGTGGAGGCAAGTGCCACTCTTTCTCTGGGGAAAGCAAGAAGCTTCGTGCATCCATCGAGCCCACTCTGCTGCTTCCAAGAACCGGGGAATGACTCAGAGGGGGCACACGCACAGGCACGCACACGCCATGGTTCCCAGCCATCCGCCCGCCCTTGCCATGTCCCCAGGTAACCCTTTGCCTTTCTGAGTGGGAGGCATTGCATGGGCGCCTCTCCCTTTGCTGCTCGCTCTCAACTGACTGCAACACCCATTGTCCCCAGGAATCCTTATAATAATAAAGCAAAATGATTCCCAAAGCATCCTGGAGCTGGAAGGGACCTCTAAAGGACATCCAGCCCAACCTCTTCTTTCTGCCTTCATGCAGGAAAAGCACCATCAAAGCACCCCCAACAGATGGCCATCCAGCCTCTGAATAAATAATAATAATAATAATAATAATAGAGTTGGAAGTGACCACATGGGCCATCCAGACACACAAACACATATATTATAAATACATGATGGAATTATAACGCTGGAAGAGATCCCAAAGGCCATCCAGCCCAACCTCTTCTTTCTGCCTTCATGCAGGAAAAGCGCCATCAAAGCACCCCCAACAGATGGCCATCCAGCCTCTGCATAACAATAACAATAATAATAATAATAATAATAGTAATAATAATAATAATAATAATAATAATAATAGAGTTGGAAGTGACCACATGGGCCATCCACACACATGTATGATAGATACATGATGGAATTATAAAGCTGGAAGAGATCCCAAAGGCCATCTAGTCCAACCCCTTTCTGCCTTCGTGCAGGAAAAGCACCATCAAAGCACCCCCAACAGATGGCCATCCAGCCTCTGCATAATAATAATAATAATAATAATAATAATAATAATAATAAATTGAGTTGGAAGTGACCACATGGGCCATCCAGACACACAAACACATATATGACAGTGGGTTGTTGTAGGTTTTTCCGGGCTATATGGCCATGTTCTAGAGGCATTTTCTCCTGACGTTTATATGATAGATACATGATGGAATTATAACGCTGGAAGAGATCCCAAAGGCCATCCAGTCCAACCCCTTTCTGCCTTCGTGCAGGAAAAGCACCATCAAAGCACCCCCAACAGATGGCCATCCAGCCTCTGCATAATAATAATAATAATAATAATAATAATAATAATAATAAATAGAGTTGGAAGTGACCACATGGGCCATCCAGACACACAAACACATATATTATAGATACATGATGGAAGTATAACGCTGGAAGAGATCCCAAAGGCCATCTAGTCCAACCCTTTCTGCCTTCATGCAGGAAAAGCACCATCAAAGCACCCGCAACAGATGGCCATCCAGCCTCTGAATAATAATAATAATAATAAATGGAGTTGGAAGTGACCACATGGGCCATCCACACACATGTATGATAGATATATGATGGAATTATAAAGCTGGAAGAGACCCCAAAGGCCATCCAGTCCAATCCCTTTCTGCCTTCGTGCAGGAAAAGCACCCCCAAGAGATGACCACCCAGCCTCAATAATAATAACAATAGATGTTGGAAGTGACCAGATGGGCCATCCAGACATATACACAATAGATACACAGTAGAATCATAAAGTGGAAGGAATCCCAAAGACCATCCAGTCCAACCCCTTTCTTTCTTCTATGGAAAAAAAGCCTGATCAAAGCAACCCCAACGGATAGCCACCCAGACTCAATAACAATACTAATATAACAACAATAACATCAATAGAGTTTGAAGTGATCACATGGGCCATCCATCCACACACACACACTAGATACATGATTGAATCGATGGAATCACAAAGCTGGAAGGGATTCCAAAGGCCATCCAGTCCAACCCCCTTCTTTTTCCTATTCAGGAGAAGCACCAGCAAAGCAACCCCAACAAATGGCCATCCAGCCTCTGCTTAATAATGATACAATAGAGTTGGAAGGGGCCCCAGAGGCCATCCAGTCCAACCCCTTTCTTTCTTCTATGGAGGAAAAGCACAATCAAAGCAACCCCAACAGATAACCACCCAGACTCAATAATAATAATAATAACAACAACAACAACCACCACCACTACCCCAGGGGCCATCCAACCCAACCCTCTTCTGCCATGCAGGAAAAGCACAATCAAAGCAACCCCAACAGATAGCCACCCAGACTCAAAAATTATATTATAATAGTAACAATAACAATAATAGTGTGTGAAGTGACCACATGGGCCATCCATCCACACACACACTAGATACATGATGGAATCACAAAGCTTGAAGGGATCCCAAAGGCCATCCAGTCCAACCCCCTTCTTCCTGCCTTCATGCCAGAAAAGCACCATCAAAGCACCCCCAACAGATGGCCATCCAGCCTCAGCCTAATAATAATAGTAATACAATAGAGTTGGAAGGGGACCCAAGGCCATCCAGTCTAACCCCCTTCTTCTATTCAGGAAAACACCATCAAAGCACCCCCAACAGATGGCCATCCAGCCTCTGCTTAATAATAATAATACAATAGAGTTGGAAGGGGCCCCAAAGGCCATCCAGTCCGACCCCTTCTTTTTTCTATTCAGGAAAAGCACCATCAAAGCACCTCCAGCAGATGGCCATCCAGCCTCAATAACAACAACAGTTAGAAGTGACGACATGGGCCATCCAGTCACACATACACACACACGTGACATACATGAAGCTGGAAGGGATCCCAAAGGCCATCCAGTCCAACCCCCTTCTTTCTTCTATGCAGGAAAAACACCATCAAAACACCCCTGACAGATGGCCACCCAGCCACAACAACAACAATAATAGAGCAAAGGCCACCTGCCTTCATGCAGGAAAAGCACCATCAAAGCCCCCTCGATAGATGGGGGCTAAGCCTCAAAACTATTCCCAATACATCTAACCCTGCCAGGCTCTTCTAGCATTTGGGTTGGACTACACTTCCAGGCATGAAGATAAAGAGTGAGGAGGAGGAAAGCCAACCACAGCCACTTCAAGCGGATCTGGATTACAACTCCCATTCTCCCATTCCAACCAGGAAGGAAGGATGGACCATAATAATAATCATCATGATGTAAAATAGTAACGTAAAATAAAATAATAAATAAATAAAATAAAAATTTGTATAAATATGTATAAATAAAATAAATAAAACAAAAACCATACAAATTATAATCCAAATTATTACAAATCAATACAAATGATAAAGAAATAAAAACAATACAATCATAACAATGCAAAATAATAACATAAATAAAAACAATATATAAATAAAATCATAACAATGTAAAACAATAAAAACAAAACAATGTAACATAATAATGTATGTTAACGTAAAATAAAATAATATATAATATAATAAAGTCATAATAAAATATTTCATATGTATGTATGTATATCACATCACACACACACACACACACACACATATATATATATATATATATCATAAAATATCATCATATATGCCCAACAATCATATGCTGTCTTTCTCCCTTACCTGAGTTTCTGTTAAACTTTCCAGCGCTTGCATCACGGACTGTTCTGGCCTGGATGCTTGAGACTGTGGGGAGAAATCAAATTAAATTAAATTAAAAACAGGAAGCCAAGGTGACAATGCTTCTCAACTTCCTGCCTGCTCTGGATGACCACAAGAATCAAGAAGAAGATACACTGCTCTGCATAGGAGATATGCTACTTATTTCTTGTTGAGGTGCCATGACTCCAAATTGAAATATATATATATATATATACGCTGTATCTGCCGTGTGTCCTTTACCATTAAGCCGGCTTCCACGGTGGGCACCAAGGTCAGCTTGCTCCCTTCACCGACCCCAAGGTCTTGCAATTTCCCCGAACTCAGGCGGCTAGAAGAGGAGGAGAAAGACAAGAATTAGGTCTAGGAAAGAGATAAAACAGCTCCAATTTTAATTCTCCCCACTCACCCCATTCCCTTGCCTTCAAGGTTGGGATTTCATGCAATGGAAACGTAAAACTTTAGCAATCCTTCCCTTCCTTACTTTCTCATTTGGCCCATCCCTGCAATTGGGAGGAGTGGAAAGGCTGTGATCAAGGTCTTTTTTTGGACTATCGTTATTATCATTACTAAATGAATATGTATTATTAGCAAAGTAATATTTATTATTATTATTAAAATAATATTATTTTTAAATGATAGTTATTAAATTGATAGTTTTATAATAATAATAATAACATACAATAAATATATTATATGAAATATATTAAATATAAAGTAATATATATTAAATATAAAGTAATATATATAATATATAAAATATAAAGTAATATTATTAATAGTAAATAAAAATAATAATTTATAATATCTTAACGTAAACTAATAAGGAATGTATAATAGACAATAAAATAACAATAGTATAATCTAAAATAATAAAAACAATGTATAATAAGTTAAATAATAAAAATTGTACAAGAGTAATAGATAATAAAATATTATTATAGTGAATATTATTATTAAATGAATAATTATTAAACCAATATGTATGTTATTAAGTTATTATTTAAATATTATTATTACTAAATTAATAAAGTTATTATTTAAATATTATTATTACTAAATTAACTATTAATAATATTTTTATTATTAATAGTTATTACCAATAATATTTATCATTAAATTAGTATTTATTATTAAACGGATATGTATTATTAAAAGTTATTATTAAATGTATATTAGGAGCCCCCAGTGGCGCAGTGCCGGCAGGACTGAAGACCCACAGGTCGCAGGTTCGAATCTGGGGAAAGAGCGGATGAGCTCCCTCTATCAGCTCCAGCTCCTCATGTGGGGACATGAGAGAAGCCTCCCACAACGATGGTGAAAACATCAAAACATCCGGGTGTCCCCTGGGCAACGTCCTTGCAGACGGCCAATTCTCTCACACCAGAGGCGACTTGCAGTTTCTCAAGTCGCTTCTGACACGACAAAAAAAAGTATATTTATTATAAAAATAATATTTTATTATAAAATAATATGAATAGTAAAAGAGCTATTATTAAAATAATATTTATTATCAAATTGAGAGTTTTTTATTACCATTCATCCTCATTATGAAATGAATATTTATAATTATGAAATGACTATTTATAATTATGAAATGAATATTTATTAAACTGATATGTATTATTATTAACTTAATCGTTATTATTAAAATATTTACTGTTATTAAATTGACAGTTACTCCCATTAACACTTATTATTATGAAATTATATTTATTATAGTGATATTAATCGTGAAATAATTAATCAAATAATATTTTTATGATCAAATCTATCGCTATCGTTACCATTGATGAAATGAATATTTATTATTACTAAAAGAACATTATAAAAATAATATTGATCAATTGGTACGCATTAATAATTGATCTATATTATTTATGATAAATTCATACGATAGGTATGATTCCTAATAAATTCGTGTCTATCCATAATAATTCCATAATTATTATTATTTCTATATTATGATTAGTATTGATCGATTGGCTATTGGAAGGTGTGGGAGAAAAGGAAACTGGGGGATGCAAAGGGGACCAATACATCTGGATTGCAGGGGATTTGGGGCATTAGAGAGGCGCCAGGTCTTCTGATTATCATGCAAAGGAAAGGCAAACCTGACCTGCATGCTAATCTCCTGCCTGACAAAAGGAGGGATGGGAACAAAGAGGAAGGGAGGAAGGAAGGAAGGCCTACCTTCTTCTCCAATGCAAATGCCCCCTCCTCCCTGGCCGGCCCTGCCACCATTATTCTTGGCAATGTGCTAAACACAAAGACATACAGACAGGCATATCCACACCTACAAGCAGGTAAGTCCGCTTTGCATTTACGGGTAGGATTGTCCAGGTACATCTACCTTTCTATCTACCTATTGATCCCATTCAAACAAAGAGTCGGCCTTCTTGCTCCTTATTCTATTGTTAGTGCAAAAGGAGGAGTCTCAGAAAATAGATAGATCTTTGTATCTATATATGTAGATATACGCTATTACAGTCTGTATTACGGTTCCAGGATGTTTGAATGGCTGGGCCATCGGAGCCAATAGCACTCCCCTGCCTTCCGCCCCAGCGCTCTGGATGTGGCTGGACTACAATCCCCATCATCCCCTATCTATTCTCCCTGCGAAACCCTTATGTTTCCAAGTTTGGACCAGATCCACCCGGCCAAGCCAAGGAGAGCTTGGGACACTTTCATCAGGCATCATAATAAGAAGAATGAATAATAATAAAGTAAAATATTGAATAGATAATATATAATAAAAAATAAAGTAAAATAATAAAAATAATAGATAATAATATATAATAACATCATAATAATAGATAATAGTAAATATTATTTATTTATAAATATAAATATAAATAGTAAATAGATGATAATAAAACAATAATGTATAAGGTAACATAATAAAAATGTATAACATAAAATAATAATATATAATATAATCTATAACATATAATAATTGATAATAAAATAATAATGTACAAAAACATAATAATATGTACTAATGGATAATAATAAAACAATAATGTATAATAATAATAAGATAACATAATAAAATGTATAACACATATAATAATAAAATATCTATAACAAAATAATAATTGATAATAGAATAATGTACAATAACATAATATGTACTAATAGATAATAATAAAACAATAATGTATAAAATGTATAACATCGTAAAATAATAATTATATAATAATATATAAATAAAATAATCTATAACATATAATAATTGATAATAATGTACAAAAACATAATAATATGTACTAATAGATAATAATAAAACAATAATGTATAATAAAGTAAGGTAATATCATAAAATAATAATTGTATAATATATAATAATAAAATAATGTATAACATAATTATTGATAAAATAATAATGTATAATAACATAATATGTACTAATATATAATAATAAAACAATAATGTATAAGGTAACATGATAAAAATGTATAATGTATAAAAATGTATAATATCATAAAATAACAATTGTATAATATATAATAATAATGTATAACATTATAATTATTGATAAAATAATGTACAAAAACATAATAATATGTACTAATAGATAATAAAACAATGCATAATAATAATAATACGGTAACATAATAAAAATGTATAATAACAATGTAAAATAATATATAATAATTATTATTATAGAATAATAGATAATAAAATAATGTATAACATAATGATTGATAATAAAATAATACTGTATAATAACAAGGCAAAATAATAAAAAATGTACAAAATAATAGATAATAAAAAATAATGTACTATAATAATAATAACATAAAATAATAGATAACGCATAATAAAATAATATATAATAAGGCAAAATAATAAAAATAATGTACTATAATACTAATAACATAAAATAATAATAGATAATGCATAATAAAATAATATATAAGGCAAAATAATAAAAAATAATGTACTATAATAATAACATAAAATAATAGATAACGCATAATAAAATAATACATACGGCAAAATAAAAAAAAATGTTTAATAACAAAATAACAATAGATAGTAATAGATAATAACAACATAATAATAGGAAATAAAATAATAATGTATAATAATAAGGCAAAACAATAAAATGTACAAAAATAGATGAGTAATTAGTATCAAATTATATTTATTACTATAAAAATATAGGTATTATAAAATTATATTTATTACTATAAAAATATAGGTATTATAAAATTATATTTATTACTATAAAAATATAGCTATTATAAAATTATATTTATTACTATAAAATATAGGTATTATAAAATTATATTTATTACTATAAAAATATAGGTATTATAAAATTATATTTATTACTATAAAATATAGGTATTATAAAATTATATTTATTACTATAAAATACAGGTATTATAACATTACATTTATGAATAGCGACATAATTACCAAAACAATATTTTATGATTACATCGGTCGTTATTATTACCATTAATTAAATGAATATTAGCATAGATAATGTATCAATAATAATGTAGAAGAAGAATATAATACGATAAAATAACCTAATAGTCATATTTAACAACAAAATAAGGTACAATATTAAAATGGTAGTAAAAATAATAGATAATATAGTGAAAAAGTAAAATAAATAAATAAAGAATGTATAATAATAGGCAAGAAAATAAGAATAAAAATAGATAATAGATAATAGGAGAATAATAATGTAAAATAATGGACAACAATAAGAGGCAATGCTAAAATGATTATAACAATGTTGTCAGATGAGAAGACTGTCTAACAATGGAATGATACAAGCAAGAGTGGATCATATGTCTGAGAGGCGGGGGCCTGCTGCTCCTGGCCTGGGTACCTGTCCCTGTGGAGGAGGGCGAGCCTGTGGCGCGGGAGGCGGAGGCGCTGGGCCAGGCGGCGCTGGAGGCCCTCCACCGTCTCCTCCGCAGGCAGCGCCAGCTCGTACCGGGCCCCCGTCGTGGTCCTCACGCACACCCGCATCGGAGGAGCAGGAGGTGGGGAAGGAGAAGAAGGCGAGGACGGGGATGAGGAGGAGGAGGAGGCCTGGGACGCTGTCACGCCGCCGCTGCTGCTGCTCCTGCTCCTGGCGCCGGGCTGCGGGTCCATCCGCCTTCCTTCCTTCTTTCCTTCCTTCCTTTGTTCCGCACCTGGGATTCGAACCCGCGTCCCTCAAGAGAAGGACACAACTGAGGGAAGCGGTGAGAAGAAAAGAGCGGCGCCTCAGCTCCTTCTTCCACCGCCGTCGCAGCCCGACTCCGGACCAAAAGGCGAGGCCAAAGAGAGGCGGGGGCAAGGCCTCGCGCTTTTAAAGCCCCACGTCACCAACGGGGCGGGGCTTTCCTCCCCATTCATCCTTTTGCTTCTTTCCTCCCCCCTCCTCCGCCTCTTAGCCAATCCCCACGCCCAGGCGCCAGCGCTCTCAGCCAATCCGCCTCTTTTTTTTGTTTCCCCCTTCCTTCCTTTCTTTCTTTCTCTCCGCCCCGCCTCCTTCCTACAGCAGCCACTGCGTAGAAGCCCGCCCACGTGCTCTCTCGCCCCGCCCACATTTAAAGGGGCCGGCGCCGCGGGCAACAAAGGGGAGCCAAGGCTATTGTGCAGTTCAGGGAGAGAGAGATCCACAGCCAGATAAAGAGAGAAAGGGGGCTGCCCAAAAAAAGTGTCTGAATAGTGGAAAATAATGTATAATAAGAAATAATACAATAATAATAATCCAATAATAATATAATATAATCCAATAATAATAATAATAATAAGTGGGAAATAATGTATAATAAGAAATAATCCAATAATAATAATCCAATAATAATCCAATAATAATATAATATAATCCAATAATAATAATAATAAGTGGGAAATAATGTCTAATAAGAAATAATCCAATAATAATAATAATCCAATAATAATCCAATAATAATATAATATAATCCAATAATAATAATAATAAGTGGGAAATAATGTATAATAAGAAATAATCCAATAATAATAATCCAATAATAATCCAATAATAATCCAATAATAATATAATATAATCCAATAATAATAATAATAAGTGGGAAATAATATATAATAAGAAATAATCCAATAATAATAATCCAATAATAATAATCCAATAATAATATAATGCAACACAATTATAGTAATAACTGGAAAATAATGTATAATAAGAAATAATCCAATAATAATAAAACAATAATATAATAATAATACAATAATACAGTAATATAATAATAATACAATAATAATATAATACAATAATGATACAATAATATAATAATAATCCAATTATAATATAATATAATACAATAATAATAATACAATAATATAATAATAATATAATATAATACAATTATTATAATAATAAGTGGAAAATAATGTATAATAAGAAATAATCCAATAATAATAATACAATAATAATCAATGATATAATAATACAATAATAATTATAATATAATACAATAATAATATAATAGTATAATAATAATAATACAATAACAATATAATATAATATAATAATAAGTGGAAAATAATGTATAATAAGAAATAATCCAATAATAATAATACAATAATAATATAATGTAATACAATGATAATAATAAATGGAAAATAATGTATAATAAGAAATAATACAATAATAATAATACAATAATAATAATAATACAATAATATTACAATATAAGATTCTGGCACAAGGCAGTCAAGGTAGTCCCAGTGGTGATCGGCACACTGGGTGCAGTACCTAAAGACCTTGGTCTGCACTTAAACACAATCAGCGCTGACAAAATTACCGTCTGCCAGCTGCAAAAGGCCACCCTATTCGGATCTCTGTATGCATTATTCGCCAATACATCGCACAATTCCTAGACACTTGGGAAGGGTCCAATGTGGGATCCAACACAAAAGTCAGCATAGTGATCTTGTTTGCTGTGTACCAATCTTGTTGTGTATCTAATAATAATAATGTAAGATAATAATGTACAATAATAATATTAAAATGTAAAATCATATATTTTTTTCTCATGTCAGGAGTGACTTGAGAAACTGTGAGTCACTTCTGATGTGAGAGAATTGGCCGTCTGCAAGGATGTTGCCCAGGGGACGTTGCCCAGATGTTTTGGTGTTTTACCATCCTTGTGGGAGGCTTCTCTCCTGTCCCTGCAGGGAGAGCTGGAGCTGACAGAGAGAGCTCATCCACACTCTCCCTGGATTTGAACCTCCGACCTGTCGGTCTTCAGTCCTGTTGGCACAAGGGTTTAACCTATTGTGCCACCAGGGGCTCCTATAAAATAATAATAATTATAATATATTGTCAAAGACTTTCATGGCCAGAATCATTGGGTTGTGGTCAGTTTTCTGGGCTGTGTGGCCATTTTCCAGAAGCATTCTCTCCTGACGGTTTGCCTGCATCGGAGGATGCCTGCCAAAGATGCAGGCAAAACATCAGGAGAGAATGCTTCTGTAACATGGCCATACAGCCTGGAAAATTTACCACAATCCATAATAATAATAATGTAAAATAATGTATAGAGATAAAACGTGGGTGGAAAATAAAGCACGAAATCGGGGCTTTGAGGGGGAAGGAATGCCGAGATGAATGGCTCCAAAAACAAGAAAGAAAGAAATCAAGAAAGAAAGAAAGAAAGAAAGAAAGGAGGAAAGGAGGAGGAGGATGGAAGAGGCCCTGCTGGGGAAGGGAAGGAGGCCTTCCCTGCACATTCCTGGCATATTTCACCCAATGAGCCTTTCCTTTGCCTGCCTGCCTGCCTGCCTCCCCCAAAAGAGAGGCCATGAGCAATGATGCCCCTGGCCATGCGCAGAGTGCAGCCCATGCAACGCCAAGGAAGGATCCAACCTCCTCCTACAAGGGCCGTTCATGAAAGATGTCCCCTGATCCACTTCTGTTTATCACAGGATGCTGACACTGCACATGTGTAATGATATACGTCTCTATAGGTTACGTGCCAATTTACAACTCTGAACCGAGAACGGTCTTGATTTTACTACAGGTGCTGAAGTGAAAATGGATCCAGCGGAAGACAGAGCAGTCCTCAAGTTGCTTTACTTGCAAGGCCGCACACCAAAGGAGTCGTTCATTGAGATCAAAGAGGTTTACGGTGAGGATTCCCCATCAGATGATGGAGTCAAGAACTGGCATCGTCCATTCCGATGTGGTTGGACGTTGGTGGAAACAGCTCCAGTTTCAGGGCGACCCTACTCTGCTATTGAGGAACACACCATCCAGCAAGTGGAGGTCACCATTTTGGGAAATCGCTGTGTAACTATCTTCACCTAGCCCAAAATGTCAAGATGAGTGTGAGGTCCGTGGAAAAAAATAACCCATTTTCACGTGCATAAGGTATCCGTTCACTGGGTCCCCCGGCTGCTCACACCTTTCCAGAAGCAGGAACGAGTCGAATGCTCTCAGGCTCTCTTGACAATGACGTGACACGGAAACCAGGAGGACTTTTTCAACAGACTGATCACAAAGGAGGAAAGCTGGGTCCATCACTCTCGTCGTGAGACTCAAGTCCTGCCAATGCAATGTTAGCATCAAGACTCACCGCCTCCAAAGAAGGGACGTACCCAACTCTCGGCAGGCAAGGTCATTTGTTCATTCGTTCAGCCGCTTCTGACTATTCGTGACCTCATGGACCAGCCCACGCCAGAGCTCCCTGTCGGCCGTCACCACCCCCAGCTCCTTCAGAGTCAAGCCAGTCACTACCTCTGAGGATGCTTGCCATAGATGCAGGCGAAACGTCAGGAGAAATGCCTCTAGAACATGGCTCTATAGCCCGAAAAAACCCACAAGAACCTAGTCAAGCCAGTCACTTCGAGGATACCATCCATCCATCTTGCCCTTGGTCGGCCCCTCTTCCTTTTTCCTTCCTTTTTCCCCAGCATCATTGTGACAACAACCACCGGGTTTCACAAGCAAAAGATTGACAGATTGATTCAGGACAAATATGTGAGAGGAAGCCACAGGGAGGAGGGAGCAAACTTGTTTTCTGCTTCCTTGGAGACTAGGACGCGGAACAATGACTTCAAACTACAAGAGAGGAGATTCCATCTGAACATGAGGAAGAACTTCCTGACTGTGGGAGCCGTTCAGCAGTGGAACTCTCTGCTCCAGAGTGTGGTGGAGGCTCCTTCTTTTGAAGCTTTTAAGCAGAAGCTGGATGGTCATCTGTCAGGGGTGATTTGAATGCAATATTCCTGCTTCTTGGCAGGGGGTTGGACTGGATGGCCCATGAGGTCTCTTCCAACTCTTTGATTCTATGATTCTATGATTCTATTGTCTTCTCTAAGCTTTCCTTTCTTGTCATGATGTGGCCAAAGTACTTCATTGTTGCCTCTACTATCCTTCCCTCCAGTGAGCAGTCGGGCTTTATTTCTTGAAGTATGGACTGGTTAGATCTTCTCGCAGTCCAAGGCACTCTCAGAATTTTCCTCCAACACCACAGTTCAAAAGCATCTATCTTCCTTCACTCAGCCTTCCTTATGTTCCAGCTCTCACATCCGTAGGTTACTACAGGGAATACTGTTGTCGAGCAATTTAGAATGGCTGCGGATTAGGCCCAAGCCATTGTGGGTTGCCTGGTGAGAAAAGAGAAGCCAATATTGCAAAATAAATCTCACCAAGTCGAAGCAGAAGCCACCGAGATGTTTATTTCATTCCAGCTGGAAAGGATGACGATTGCAGTAATTCTGCCAAACAAATTGACATGTCTGCTAGGCAGGTAAATACAGAATATATAGATTTCAGATTCAAAAGTTTCCATGCCCACTTCCTGTGCCAGCTTCGTTGTGATTGGCCGTGACGTTGGCAAGCCAGCAGGACAGCCAATGGTGGCCTGAGTTCTGCTTTTGCCTCTCAGCCAATGGGGTGGAAGGGAGGCGGGCAACAGGAAAACAATGAAGAAATGTCCAGTTGACTGGTTTTAAATGACTAATGATTGCAAAATGGCTCAGTGAGTGTGTAAGTCCTCGAGCTGGTCAGGGTTTATTGTTTAAGTTCCTTGAAATCATCATCTGTAGTCTGGACAATATCAATACCATTGCTTTGACTATGCGGATCTGTGTTGCCAGTTTGATGTCTCTACTCTTCACTATTTTATCGAGATTGGACATTGCTTTCCTCCCAAGAAGTAAGCGTCTTCCTGGCTGCAGTCTGTGTCTGCAGTAATCTTTGCTCCTAGAAATACAGTCTGTCACTGCCTCCACTTTTTCTCCCTCTATTTGCCAGTTATCAATCAGTCTGGTTGTCATAATCTTGATTTTTTATGTTTAACTACAACCCAGATTTTGCACTTTCTTCTTTTACCTTGATTTGAAGGCTCCTCAGCTCCTCCTCGCTTTCGAGCATCAAAGTGGTATCATCTGCATATCTAAGGTTGGGTTGTTGTAGGTTTTTTTCAGGCTATATGGCCATGTTCTAGAGGCATTCTCTCCTGATGTTTCCCCTCATTTATGGCAAACATCCTCAAAGGTTGTGAGGTCCTCACAACCTCTGAGGATGCTTGCCATAGATGCACGGACTCGCCTGGGATGCCTTCCAGGTGTCCTGGGGAGGCCGAAGCTACGTTTCTTTAAACCGCGGATACTGAAACCCCTCTGGTCCCCGTATCCACGAGTTAACCGAACAATTCCATTTTGATACCATATTTTTCCTAGCCTAATTCTAACACTACCTGCTATCTCGCTTTTTGCATTTCGGACTTCTACGCTCCGGGAATAGCCCTTTTGTTTTCTTAAGAATATCTATATAAATAAAAATGTAATGTTTGTTTGTGGGATTAACAGAACTCAAAAACCGCTGGATGAATTGACACCAAATTTGGACACAAAACACCTAACAACCCAATGTATGTTCTTCACTCAAAAAATTGATTTTGTAATTTGGGAGTTGTAGTTGCTGAGATTTATAGTTCACCTACAATCAAAGAGCATTCTGAACTCCACCAAAGATAGAATTGAACCAAACTTGGCACACAGTTCTCCCATGACCAACAGAAAATACTGGAAGGGTTTGATGGGCAGTGTCCTTTGGTTTTGGAGTTGTAGTTCACCTAGATCCAGAGATGACTGTGGACTCAAACAATGATGGATCTGGGCCAGACTTGACACAAATACTCAATATGCCCAAATGTGAACACTGGTGGAGTTTGGGGGAAATAGAATCTTGACATTTGGGAGTTGTAGTTGCTGGGATTTGTAGTTCACCTACAATCACAGAGCAATCTGAACCCCACCAACGATAGAATTGGGCCAAACCACCCACACAGAACCCCCATGACCACCAGAGTAGGCCACAGCAACGCGTGGCAGGGGATGGCTAGTATTTAATAAGAAACAGCTGGTTGTCAAACTGGGCTTCCCGCTGCCGCGCTGCTCCTGCTGCCACTTCTTCGCCCTCACAGAACCCCAGGATCCGGGGAACTTGATGTGGTCACCCCTTAGGACCTTCAGGAATGGACTTGCCATCACTGCTCCAGATCCAGGAGGGAGTTGTAGTTTTCTTCACAGCAAGGATCTTTTTGTGCCTTTATGGCTCGCCCCCCCACCCCCATGGACTCCCATATTAAGTATTGGACCATCGTGATGAACTTTATGGACATGTACTGAGCTGTAATCAAGGCTCTCATCAATTTCTTTCTGACTTTGGAAAACTTGACCAAAGAGGCTCTGGAACCTTTTGCTCAACTTTCTCCACCATGAGTTATGGATTTCTGGTGGGAGGGATAAGTGGGTATGATTTCTATATTTTGATTTCTATGTTTTCCCCCTATGAATGTGACCTTTGCCTGACCCTTCTCTCCCATTCTCCTTTATTTAAAATGTATAAGAATGTGGAGATCCACCCTCTGTGACCCCAGGAAAGGAGGTAATTGTTGTAGAGCATAAATTTAGGGGTCTTTGCCAGGAGACAGAGACCAATCAGACTCTTTAAAGAGTTCGTTACCCTGGCGAGACAGAGATAAGCACCCAATCCCTGATTTTTCCCAATAAAAGGTCTCACCAAGTTGAAGGAAGTGCCACTGAGATATTTTATATGCGATTCAGCTGAAAAGGATGCAATGCAGCAATCATTCGCCAAGCAGAGCATGTGGTTACAGAAATAAATGCTATTTTTATAGAAATACAGAGTTGTATGGTTCAAATCTCCAGTGCCCACCCCCGGCCAGTCTTCGTTGTGATTGGCTGATGTGCCAAGAGCAGGGAGGGGGGCTCATCCGCCCCCCGGCGCATCTGGACCAATCAGGGAGCCGCTGCAGTGCATCAGGACCAATGAAAAGGCTTCTACCGCTCTGTCGTCTTGACGAATCAGGAGGGAGGGAGGCAGGACGAGGGAAAAACAATGGATACTTGAATGGATTATGAAGCAAGGAAATGCCAGCGGCTTAATGAGTCCTGGAAGGGCTTTCTAATCAAGCAATTCTATTGATTCATGAATGGTTTTAATGGAATACAAACAGGAAAATCCGGGCTTTCTGTGGTAGCAAAACAGAAGGACAAAAGGGGCGATATTGGGTGAAGTTTTGGATGAATGGGGCAACAGGAAGGAAAGGGGGATGGTTTTCAAAGGCGCCCCCCCCCCCATCTCCAATTAGAAAAGTAATCAAAAGTCTGCCAAGGGGTGACCTCCCTGCTGGGTGAAACTCCGAGGGCAAGGATGTCGCCTTTGTTTCTGTCCATGCAAAAGATTTGTTGATAAGAGTTCTTTGTGATTGATTTAGGCTCTGCACCCTTTCAGTATCGGGGGGGGGGGGGCACTTCCTGGTGGGATTTCATCACAGGGAAAGGGGAGAAAAAGGTCAAGGAGGAAACCTCAATCACAAGGAAAATCGTGAAATTATATCATAAGTCTATAGTCCAGTGGTTCTCAACCTGGGGGTCGGGACTCCTGAAGGGGTCGCGAGGGGATGTCTGAGGGGTTGCCAAAGACCATCACAAACAGTATTTTCTGTTGGTCATGGGAGTTCTGTGTGGGAAGTTTGGCCTTATTCTATCGTTGGGGGCTTCAGAATGCTCTTTGGTAGTAGGTGAACTATAAATCCCAGCAACTACAACTCCCCAATGTCAAGGTCTATTTTCCCCAAACTTCACCAGTGTTCACAATTGGGCATATTGAATATTCGTGCCAAGTTTGATCCAGATCCATCATTGTTTGAGTCCACAGTGCTCTCTGGATGTAGGCGAACTACAACTCTAAAACCCAAGGTCAATGTCCACCAAACCCTTCCAGTATTTTCTGTTGGTCATGGGAGTTATGTGTGCCAAGTTTGGTTCATGTCCATTGTTGGTGTAGTTCAGAATGCTCTTTGAATGTATGTGAACTATAAATCCCAGCAACTACAACTTCCAAATGTCAAGGTCTATTTCCCCCAAACTTCACCAGTGTACATATTTGGGCATATTGAGTATTTGTGCCAAGTTTGGTACAGAACCATCATTGTTTGAGCCCACAGTGCTCTCTCTGGATGTAGCTGAACTACAACTCCCAAATTCAAGGTCAACACCCAGCAAACCCCATCCTCCAACCAATCCTCCCATCCCAACCCCACCAGTATTCAAGTTTGGGCATATTGGGTATTTGTGCCAAATTTGGTCCAGTGAATGAGAATACATCCTGCATATCAGATATTTACATAACGATTCAGAAGAGTAGCAAAATTACAATTATGAAGTAGCAACAAAAATAATTGAATGGCTGGGGGTCACCACAACATGAGGAACTGTATTAAGGGGTCGTGGCATTAGGAACGTTGAGAACCACTGCTATAGTCCATAAAGGGAAAAGTTTATGAGAGGGAAAGAGAGTCCCTTGTTTGTGAGATGGGGGACCATCAGGAGCCCAGGTGTGCCTCAGATGGAAAAATTCAAATACTTTTGTGGCATGATTTTCAGTAATAAATTGGTTACTTTCTGCTGTAAACATATGAAAATAGAGCATAAAACCTTGATTAAATGATACACACCAAACTGACCAAGGCTTAACCCTTATTATCCAGCCTGGCGTCCTTGCCCTTAGCACAACTATACGTTACTATCTCTTATGGGGGGGGGGTCACGTTCGACTTCATAATCTGATTGAAAGGCACCTTGATAAAGGACATTTTTGCATGGACAATACAATGGGCACTGATCTCGGGTCTCGGAGTCTGGCCGCTCGAGGGGATGTGCCCACTTGGCATAGATAGTCCTATCTCAACAGGACAAAGGGCCTTCGGAAAGCTACAATTTGTCCTGATCTGTTTACTCATTGAAGCTTCTCTCAACCGAAACTGCACCTCCACTGAGGTTATAGAAAGCGCCATCAACATGTCCAAGAGCCCTGCCAATGTCCTCCACAAACACCATCCTGCACACCACCCAAGTGAAGGCTTTCATGCGGGGACAATTTCATCCTAGATGTTCTGTTTTTCCTTCGCACCCCAGGGTTCCTTTCTCTCTCCATTGCTATGGAATTTGCATGACCATACCCACTGCCTCTCCCTTAACCCTTTCCTACCTTTTCCTATGTCACACAACAAACAGAGGCATTTATCAACAACTGAACAAGAGTTTTGAGGGGAATTCAGCATGATTTATAGGACTTGTACTTGACCTACATCCAGAGAGCATGATGGGAATGATGGATCTGGACCAAACTTGCCACAGATGATGGGACTTTCAGTACCTTCACTGATATTGTGACCCCCGTCAACAATGGACTGGGACCAAACTTGGCACAGAGAAGCCCCATGACCAACTTAACATACTGCAGGGGTTAGCAGGAATGGACCTTGATTTTGGGAGTTGTGGTTCTATTATAGCTATCTCTATCTCTCTGTCTATTATATATATCTCTATCTCTTCATCCCATCCCTCTCTCTATCTTAAGCGGTGGGACTGAATGCCCCTTCTAATTCTGAAGATATAGATATAGATATGGGAGAGAGACAGAGATGAAGAGATAGAGACAGATATATTTAATTACTTGATAGATAGGAATAGAGATAGATAGCTAGATAGCTAGAGATAGACAGAATCCTACAATCCGAAGGGACACTCAAAGGCCATCCAGTCCAGTCCCTTAAGATAGATAGAAAGAAAGAAAGAAAGACGAAAATAGAGAGATAATAGATAGATAGATAGATAGATAGATAGATAGATAGATATAGAGAGGGGGGAATCCTAGAATTGGAAGGGACCCCCAAAGGGCATCCAGTCAAGTCCCTTAAGATAGATGATAGCTTATAGATAGATAGATAGATAGATAGATAGATAGATAGATAGAATCCTAGTTGGAAGGGCCTCCTAAGAGCCATCCAGTCTAGTCCCTTAAGATAAATAGATAGATAGATAGATGAAGAGAGATATAATAGATAGATAGATGAAGAACTAGAGAAAGATATAATAGATAGATAGACAGACAGATAGATAAAGAGAGAGAGAGAGAGAGAGATAATAGAGATAGATAGATAGATGAAGAACTAGAGAAAGATATAACAGATAGATAGATAGATAGATAGATAGATGAAGAGAGAGATATATAATAGAGATAGATGAACTAGAGAAAGATATAACAGATAGATAGTGAAATAGATAGACGAAGAGAGAGATATGATAGATAGATAGATAGATAGATAGATAGATAGATAGATAGATAGAGGACTAGGAAAAGATATAATAGATAGATGAAGAACTAGAGAAAGATATGATAGATAGACGAAGAGAGAGAGATATATAATAGATAGATAGAGATAGATGAAGAACTAGAGGACGATATGATAGATAGATAGATAGATAGATAGATAGATAGATAGACAGATAAAGAGAGAGCGAGAGAGATAATAGATAGATAGAGATAGATAGATGAAGAACTAGAGAAAGATATCATAGATAGACGAAGAGAGAGAGATATATAATAGATAGATAGAGATAGATGAAGAACTAGAGGACGATATGATAGATAGATAGATAGATAGATAGATAGATAGACGAAGAGAGATAATAGAGATAGATGAAGAACTAGAGAAAGATATAATAGATAGATAGATAGATAGATAGATAGACAGACGAAGAGAGAGATAATAGATAGAGATAGATAAAGAACTAAAGAAAGATATAATAGATAGATAGATAGATAGATAGATAGATAGAGATAGATAGATAGATAGATAGACGGAGATATATATATAATAGATAGATAGATAGATAGATAGAGATGAAGAACTAGGAAAAGATATAATAGATAGATAGATAGATAGACAGACAGACGAAGAGAGATATATAATAGATAGATAGAGATAGATAGATAGATGAAGAACTAGAAAAAGATATAACAGAGAGAGAGAGATGAAGAGAGAGTAAGAGAGAGAGAGATAATAGAGATAGATGAAGAACTAGAGAAAGATATAATAGATGGGTAGATAGATAGATAGATAGATAGATAGATAGATAGATAGATAGATAGATAGATAGAATCCTAGTTGAGAGGGACCCCCAAGGGGCATCCCGTCCAGTCCCTTAAGATAAATAGATAGATAAAGAGATATATATGATAGATAGATAGATAGATAGATAGATAGATAGATAGATGGATGAAGGGGGGGGGGGAGAGAATCCTAGAGTTGGAAGGGATCCCCAAAGGTCATCCAGCCCATCCCCCTAAGATAGATTGATAGATTGATTGATTGATAGATGGATGGATAGATAGATGGATGGATAGATAGATAGATAGATAGACACAGATCGATAGATAGATGAAGGTGGGGGGGAGAGACAGACAGACAGAGAGAGAATCCTAGAATTGGAAGGGATCCCCAAAGGTAATCCAATCCAGCCCCCTAAGAGAGATTGATAGATTGATTGATTGATGGATGGATGGATGGATAGATAGATAGATAGATAGACAGACACAGATCAATAGATAGATGAGGGGGGGGGGGGAGACAAACAGACAGAGAGAAAATCCTAGAGTTGGAAGGGATTCCCAAAGGTCATCCAATCCAGCCCCCTAAGATAGATTGATAGATTGATAGATTGATAGATTGATTGATTGATAGATTGATAGATTGATAGATTGATAGATAGATAGATAGATAGATAGATGGATAGATAGATGGATAGATGGATAGATGGATAGATGGATGGATGGATGGATGGATGGATGGATGGATAGATAGATAAACCTGGGCCTGCCTTGCCTTTTGATTTGCCTTGCTTTGCCTTGTGTTTTATCTTGCATTTTGCCTTGCCTTGCCTTGCCCCTTGCCTTGCCTTGCCAGGGTTTCTAGACTGGGAGCAGATGGCGCCTGCGTCTGGCTGGCTGTGCCTGTTTGGCCGGCATCCCTTGCCAGAAGCAAGAAGCAAGAAACAGCAGATGCTCCCTTCGGCGGGCGGCTTCGGCTTGGCTGGCACTGCTTCCTCCTCCTCCTCCTCCTCCCTAAGATTACCTGCTTTGAACTGGGTGGCAAGAGCCTCCACTGACTACCATACAATCCCGTTCAAAGCAAACCATCTGGGTGGGACTGGGCAGTGCAGCAGGAGGGCCTTTGTCGCTCTTGGCCTCCTTCCTGCTTGGGGCATCTTCTGGACAAAAACATCTTGGCCATTATTATTATTATTATTATTATTATTATTACTATTATTATTATTATTATTATTATTATATAGCTATTATATATTATTGTTTATGTTAATGTATCTATTATTGGTATTAGAATGTATTATTGTTATTGCTATTATTATATATTTGCTTATATATATTATTGTTTATGTTTATGTATCTATTATTAGTATTTGAATGTATTATTATTATTATTACTACTAGTAGTAGTAGTCATCGTCGTCTGTGCACAGAAGCATACGAGAAGCTCGGCCTGTCATTGAACATCGAGAAAACCAAAGTGCTGTTCAAGCAGTCACCAGCCAATCCCTTTCCAATGCCAGAAATACAGCTTAATGGTGTAACATTAGAAAATGTTGACCATTTCCGCTCCCTTGGCAGCCACCTCTCCACCAAAGTCAACATCGACACCGAAATACAACACCGCCTGAGCTCTGCAAGTGCAGCATTTTCCCGAATGAAGCAGAGAGTGTTTGAGGAGCGGGACATCCATAGGGATACCAAGGTGCTTGTTTATAAAGCTACTAGCTGTCCCCTGCCACGCGTTGCTGTGGCCCAGTCTGTTAATCTGGAAAATAAAGTAATGCAAAAGTGTTGGTTTCTAATATAAGTAAGTTCTTTATGCTTGTGGGTAAACAGTATTTCTTGCTGGGTGGTTGTAGGTTTTTCCGGGCTATATGGCCATGTTCTAGAGGAAATTTTTTCCTGACGTTTCGCCTGCATCTATGGCAAGCATCCTCAGAGGTAGTGAGGTCTGCTGGAAGTAGGAAAATGGGTTTATATATCTGTGGAATGACCAGGGTGGGACAAAGAACTCTTGTCTGCTGCAGCTAGGTGTGAATGTTTCAACTGACCACCTTGATTAGCATTTAATGGCTTGGAAGTGCCTGGGGGGAATCTTTTGTTGAGAGTGATTTGATGTACCTGATTGTTTACTCTCTGTTGTTTTGCTGTTGTAATTTTTGCCATAGATGCAGGCGAAACGTCAGGAGAAAATGCCTCTAGAACATGGCCATATAGCCCGGAAAAACCTACAACAACCCGGTGATTCCGGCCATGAAAGCCTTCGACAATACAGTATTTCTTGCTGTTTCTTTGTCAGTGTTGATGTGGAGAGTGTCTGGTTTGCCCACCCTGGAACATACAAGATATCCTTCTATGATACTATATCTGTGTATGTGTGAATCATATCTATCTATCTATATCTATTCCTGGATGGCTCTTTGTCAGGAGGGGTTTGATTATGTTTTCTTGTCTGTTGAAGGGAGTGGGATTGGATGGCCTTAAGTATGGGGGTTCTGTGTCAGAAGTTTGCCCCGATTTTGTCGTTCGTGGGGTTCAGAATGCTCTTTGATTGTAGGTGAACTGTGAATCCCAGTGACTACAACTCCCAAATGTCAAGGTATATTCCCCCCAAACTCCATCTGTGTTCATATTTGGGTGTATTGAGTGCTTGTGCCAAGTTTGGTCCAGATCCATCATAGTTTGAGTCCACAGTGCTCTCTGGATGTAGGTGAACTACAACTCCCAAACTGAAGGTCAATGCCCACCAAACCCTTCCAGTATTCTCTGTTGCTCATGGGAGTTCTGTGTGCCAAGATTGGTTCAATTCCATCATTGATGGAGTTCAGAATGCGCTTTTTGTAGGTGAACTATAAATCCCAGCAACTACAACTCCCAAATGACAAAATCATAATTTTTTGAGTGATGGTCACTCCTTGTGTTGTGAGATGTTTTGTTGCCAAATTTGGTGTGATTTCGTTCATTGGTTCTTTTGTTTTTAAGGCACTCATTACGCACAGAGCATTTTTATAAAGATTGTCCTCCCAACCCTGCTATACGTCTGCGAAACGTGGACTGTCTACAGACGTCACATGCAACTCCTGGAACGATCCCATCAGTGCTGCCTCTGGAAAATCCTGCAAATCTCTTGGGAAGACAGGCGGACAAACGTCAGCGTGCTGGAAGAAGCAAAGACCACCAGCATTGAAGCGATGGTCCTCCGTCATCAACTCCGCTGGACTGGCCACTTTATCCGGATGCCCGACCACCATCTCTCAAAGTAGTTGCTCTACTCCGAACTCAAGAATGGAAAACGGAATGTTGGAGGACAGGAAAAGAGATTTAAAGATGGGCTCAAAGCCAACCTTTAAAACTCTGGCATACAGACTGAGAAGTGGGAAGCCCTGGCCCTTGAGCGCTCCAGTTGGAGGTCAGCTGTGACCAGCAGTGCTGTAGAATTTGAAGAGGCACGAATGGAGGGCGAAAGAGAGAAACGTGCCAAGAGGAAGGCGCGTCAATCCAACTCTGACCGAGACCGCTTTCCTTCCACCTGGAAACCGATGCCCTCACTGTAGGAGAAGATGCAGATCAAGAATAGGGCTCCACAGTCACCTACAGACCTACCGTCAGCACACTGATCCTGGAAGACTATCCTACTCGGCCAACGAGGGATCGCCTAAGTAAGTAAGTAAAGTAAGTAGTAGTAGTATTTATACCCTGATTTTTTACATACAGATTTAAATATCATTTGGTATTAAATAATTCATAAAAAAACATATACAAAACTATCCATTAAAAAAACATATATGCAAAAGAGGAGGATTTTTCCCAAAGCAATTGTGTTTTTTTCTGCCTTGGCAAGAGCAACAGAATGAGCTTTTCCTGGGAAGGTGAATCCAGGTGAGCAAAAGGAGAGGCATCAGGTGCAGCCCATAATAAACCCTCTCTGCCCTGAATGCAGAGGGATAAGATACTCTGGATTAGCTGAGTCACTGGATCTGGAAGATGCCCTGGAAACAACTACAGGGAACGCAACACACACACACACCCCCAACCCTTACCAGGCAAATGAATCAGAAAATGGTCACGATTCAGCCCAGGGACTCACTCCCAATTAGTTGAAGAGACCGATGGCTCAGCCGTGCTTCTTGTGTGCCTCCTGAGCCAAGAAAATAGGAGCCCAGGATTCGAAGCACAAAAGAAGAAGAAGAAGAATAGTAATCGCAATAATAATCATTATAATATAGAATAATAGAATAATAATAATAATAATATAGAATAATAGAATAATAATAATAATATAGAATAATAATATAATAATTGTAACAATAATAATATGTTATTATAGAATAACATTATTATTATTAGTAGTAGTACTATTATTACGATTACTCTTCTTCTTCTTCTTCTTCTTCTTCTTCTTCTTCTTCTTTTGTGCTTTGAATCCTGGGCTTTTATTTGCTCAACATCATTACCATAATAATAATAATAATAATAATGATAATAATAATATAGAATAATAATATAATCATTGTAATAATAATAATATAGAATAATAATATAATCATTGTAATAATAATATAATCATTGTAATAATAATATGTTATTATAGAATAACATTATTATTATTATTATTATTATTATTATTATTATTATTATGGTAATGATGTTGAGTACTGACCCACCCACCTCCCCCACCCCACCCCGGGTCAAATTAATCAAAATACAAAATTGGAACCGCAGTGGAAAGACCCGCAGAGAGCGGGAGCACGGAGCCCAGCAGATCAGCCATGCGGATGATAGATAGATAGATAGATAGATGAAAGAGAGAGAGAGAGAGATAATAGATAGAGGGGAGATCCTAGAATTGGAAGGGACCCCCAAATGGCAACCAGTCAAGTACCTTAAGATAGATAGATGATTGCTTATAGATAGATAGATACATAGATAGAGATATGATAGATAGATAGATAGATAGATAGAGATATGATAGAGATATGATAGATAGATAGATAGATAGATAGATAGATAGATAGATAGATAGATGAAAAGAGAGAGAGAGAGAGAGAGAATAGATAGAGGGGAGATCCTAGAATTGGAAGGGACCCCAAATGGCAACCAGTCAAGTCCCTTAAGATAGATAGATGATAGCTTATAGATAGATAGATAGATAGATAGATAGAGATATGATAGAGATATGATTGATAGATAGATAGATAGATAGATAGATAGAGATATGATAGAGATATGATAGATAGATAGATAGATAGATAGATAGAGATATGATAGAGATATGATAGATAGATAGATAGATAGATAGATAGATAGATAGATAGATAGATAGATGAAAGAGAGAGAGAGATAATAGATAGAGGGGAGATCCTAGAATTGGAAGGGACCCCCAAATGGCATCCAGTCAAGTCCCTTAAGATAGATAGATAGATAGATAGATAGAGATATCTATAGCTTATAGATAGATAGATAGATAGATAGATAGATAGAGATAGGATAGACAGATAGATAGATAGATAGATAGATAGATAGATAGATAGATAGACAGATGAAAAGAGAGAGAGAGATAATAGAGGGGAGATCCTAGAATTGGAAGGGACCCCCAAATGGCATCCAGTCAAGTCCCTTAAGATAGATAGATAGATAGATAGAGATATCTATAGCTTATAGATAGATAGATAGATAGATAGATAGATAGAGATAGGATAGACAGATAGATAGATAGATAGATAGATAGACAGATGAAAAGAGAGAGAGAGATAATAGAGGGGAGATCCTAGAATTGGAAGGGACCCCCAAATGGCATCCAGTCAAGTCCCTTAAGATAGATAGATAGATAGATAGATATAGATATCTATAGCTTATAGATAGATAGATAGATAGATAGATAGAGATAGGATAGATAGATAGATAGATAGATAGATAGATAGATAGATAGACAGATGAAAAGAGAGAGAGAGATAATAGAGGGGAGATCCTAGAATTGGAAGGGACCCCCAAATGGCATCCAGTCAAGTCCCTTAAGATAGATAGATAGATAGATAGATAGAGATATCTATAGCTTATAGATAGATAGATAGATAGATAGATAGAGATAGGATAGATAGATAGATAGATAGATAGATAGATAGATAGACAGATGAAAAGAGAGAGAGAGATAATAGAGGGGAGATCCTAGAATTGGAAGGGACACCCAAATGGCATCCTGTCAAGTCCCTTAAGATAGATTGTTGATGATAGCTTATAGATAGATAGATAGATAAAATCCTAGTTGGCAGGGGCTCCTAAGAGGCATCCAGTCATAGAATCATAGAGTTGGACAAGACCTCATGGGCCATCCAGTCCAACACCCTGCCAAGAAGCAGGAATATTGCATTCAAATCATCCCTGACAGATGACCATCCAGCCTCTGTTTAAAAGCCTCCAAAGAAGGAGCCTCTACCACACTCCGGGGCAGAGAGTTCCACTGCTGAACGGCACTTACAGTCAGGAAGTTCTTCCTCATGTTCAGATGGAATCTCCTTTCTTGCAGTTTGAAGCCACATTGTTCCGCGTCCTAGTCTCCAGGGAAGCAGAAAACAAGTGTGCTCCCTCCTCCCTATGACTTCCTCTCACATATTTATACATGGCTGTCATGTTTCCTCTCAGCCTTCAGTTCAGTCCCTTAAGTTAGATAGATTGATTGATCGATCGATCAATAGACGAAGAGAGATGTACCCAGTGCCTTGGGTACATTCTATCTTCCCCCTCTATTACAGTTGTATGCCAGCCTGTTCAGCCTGTGATTGTGTCTGATGTTCATGATGGGAATGAGGATGATGTTCCTGATGGTGGGCCTGGGTCTGTTGGCAATGGGGATGAGAGTTTGCCTGGGTCTGAGTTAAGCTCAGATGAGAGGCCCGAGCAGTTTCAGGAAGATTCACAAGGTCACATTCCTGGGAGAGGCCCTCAACAGTCTTTCTCAGAGCAACTGCCTGAAGATGATTTGTCCAGTGCAGAAATTAATGAGAGTCAAGTTAATGAGAGTGTAGATAGAAAGCAAGGTTTTTGTAAACAGAGACAGAATGCTCAGGCCACAAAAAAGTTCAGTTCGTTTACAGGTAAAGAAAAGAAACCTTTATCTGGTGGTAAGGTCAAGAGTAATGCTTCTCTTTTGGTTTTGGGATCTGGAAATGCCTTATGTTGATTCATGGGAATGAGTTGCCTCAGTTGGGTCAACGTTGGAATTTAATGATGGCCTTGCTTTCAAGTGTTTTTCGTTTCATGTACCAAGTTTTGCCAAGCTCCTGATTTGTGTATTGGATTTTTAATGCTGCCTTATTTCATGAATTCTTGTGCCTGTTTTGTTGATTTTTATACCTATGGAAATTGTTATGCCTTGAAGCTCATAGACTAATCTATGTTTTGGAACTTTACTGCTTTTGTGAATTTTGCTGCTTTGCCTACTTATAATATTTTTCAATAAACTGCTTGCTGATTTTACCAAGCTGGTGTGGTGCTTAAGGTCATAGGTGTTCCTGAAGTCGAGGAGGAATTTAAAAGGGTCTGGCCCTGAAGGAGATACCCTGCGGACCCACCAAAGAGGGCTCGCTACAATGGTGAGCAAGAGAAGTCACAATTTAAATTGATTTCCCTAAGTTCCCAAAAGAATCTCACCAAAGTTGAAGAAAGCGCCGCCGAGATGATTTTATTGCGATCCAGCTGGAAAGGATGCAAAGCAGCAATATTTCACCAAGCTAAGCATAACATGTACACAAATAAAAACCTTTTTTATACAGAAACAGAGTTGTCAGGTTTGAATTTCCCACTCCCCGCCCCTCCGCCGGCTTGATGGTGATTGACTGGCATCCCTACAGCTGGGAGGAGGCTTGACCACCTTCTGGGCGCCTGGGCCAATCACTGAGGTTCTGCTGCCTCGGCGTCCCAATGAATCAGGAGAGAGGGAGGTGGGACAAGGGGAAACAATGCATTCTTGAGTGGATTATGGAGATTATGAGATGTCCAAGTGAACAGCGAGTCCTGGGGGCCTGCGAGCCAGCCTTTGCTATTGTCATTGAGTGGCTGCAATAAACGTTGATGTCTGGCAAGCCTGCCATAATCCGGATTTTTCCAGTGCTGAGATATAGGAACAATGAGAGAACTTTGGCAGAAGTTTCGGCGGAAGAAAAGTTGAATGAGTAACAGATCAGGACAAGGTGTGGCTTTCTGAAGGCCTCCTCTGTCCTATTGAGATATGATCATAAATGCCAAGTGACCGCTTCCTTTGGGGGGCCAACTCCGAGCCCAAAGGTCACGATCCTTTGTTATTGTCCATGCAAAAAGTGTCTTTTGATAAGGGTCTTTTCAACTGGAGATTTCCTTCTTTCCAGGATCATAGAGGGGTGGCTGCCTTGTATTTTTATAAATTTTTCAATAAAGGGGAATTGGGCAAAAGGGTCAGGAAAAGGTTGGATACACAGGGAGAAATATAGGAATATAGAAATCATGATACAGAAAATATACCCACTTATCCCTCCCCCCAGCGTCCCATAGAGAAATTGATAAGAGCCTCGATCATGGCTCAATATATGTCCATAGTTCATTATAGGAAAATCCATAGATGAAAGTATGTCCTTAAAGGGGAGAAAAGTCTTTGATGTGGTGCAAAAAGGTGTAACATGCACAGATATCTATAATAACTATTACAAAAACTGTAGTTTGCAAATTATCAACAAAGTATTGATAAACTATCTTCTATTTATATACAGTCTCTAATTAATCGTGTGAATGTTCTCATGTTACATTCAATGTAGAATTTCTTGGAACATAGAAATTGTGATTTGCAATCTACAGTTTTTGTAATAGTGGGGCAAAAAGGTTCAAAAAAATCATGAGGGGCGGCTTGGCGATTCCACTGAACCAAGATATGGAGCTCTGCATCACTGGGGCTGAAGCTTGTCCTTTGGTCCTTGGAGAACTATAACTCCCTCCAAGGGCTGGAACCAGGTGGCAGATCCACTCCCCGATGGCCTCATGGGGTGACCCCATCAAGTCCCCGGGTCCTGGGGCTCCAGAAGGACGAAGAAGCAGCAATGGTGGGAGCAGCGCAGCAGAAAAAAGGCTCAGTTTGACAATCAGTTGTTTTCCTTATAAAATATATTCTCAAAAATAAAAAGGTTATTCTCAGAGCGCAAGAGCCCGAAACACAAAAAGCGAGATAGCAGATAGTGTTAGAATTCAGCTAGGAAAAATATGACACCAAAATGGAGTCGTTTCGTCAACTCGTGGATACGGGGGCCCAAGGGGTTTCGGTATCCGCGGTTTGAAGAAGCGCAGATTCGGCCTCCCTGGGACGCCTGGAAGGCATCCTAGGTGGGCCAGCAGCTGCTCGAGGCCCAGAAAAGGGTAAATTCATGTATTTCATACTGGTGAGTCAGGAAAAGAACACAATGTACCACTATGAAAAGGTGAAGGTTACAATTCAATTAGTCTTTATTAGGGGTTTTGTTACAATGTTTGGGCTGGGGAGAGAAGCAAAAGGAGAGAGCTCAAGGTTGTAAAGAGTCCTTGGTTGAGGCTGCTGCTGGGGCACCTTTCATCAGCGCTGGCCCAACGGGGCATCCAGGAACTGCGGAACTCCCTGCAGCTGGTCAGATCAGCTGGAAAGCAGGGGTCTGGGGCGGGTTCGACCTCATTCCGGCTTCAGAGTACAACAGTTATCCCTTTAATAAACATAAACTTTGTCCTTCCTTCCTTCCCTCATTCTTCCCTCCCTTCTCCCATTCCCTTCCTTCCATCTTTCTCTTCCTCCCTCCCTTCCTTCTCTTCCACCCTTTGTCCTTCCTTCCTTCGCTCGTTCTTCCCTCCCTTCTCCCATTCCCTTCCTTCCATCTTTCTCTTCCTCCCTCCCTTCCTTCTCTTCCACCCTTTGTCCTTCCTTCCTTCCCTCGTTCTTCCCTCCCTTCTCCCATTCCCTTCCTTCCATCTTTCTCTTCCTCCCTCCCTTCCTTCTCTTCCACTCTTTGTCCTTCCTTCCTTCCCTCGTTCTTCCCTTCCTTCTCCCATTCCCTTCCTTCCATCTTTCTCTTCTTCCCTCCCTTCCTTCTCTTCCACCCTTTGTCCTTCCTTCCTTCGCTCGTTCTTCCCTCCCTTCTCCCATTCCCTTCCTTCCATCTTTCTCTTCCTCCCTCCCTCCCTTCTCTTCCACCCTTTGTCCTTCCTTCCTTCCCTGGTTCTTGCCTCCCTTCTCCCATTCCCTTCCTTCCATCTTTCTCTTCCTCCCTCCTTTCCTTCTCTTCCACCCTTTGTCCTTCCTTCCTTCCCTCATTCTTCCCTCCCTTCTCCCATTCCCTTCCTTCCATCTTTCTCATCCTCCCTCCTTCCTTTTCTTCCACCCTTTGTCCTTCCTTCCTTCCCTCGTTCTTCCCTCCCATCTCACATTCCCTTCCTTCCATCTTTCTCTTCCTCCCTCCCTCCCTTCCTTCTCTTTCACCCTTTGTCCTTCCTTCCTTCCCTCATTCTTCCCTCCCTTCTCCCATTCCCTTCCTTCCATCTTTCTCTTCCTCCCTCCCTCCCTTCTCTTCCACCCTTTGTCCTTCCTTCCTTCCCTCGTTCTTCCCTCCCTTCTCCCATTCCCTTCCTTCCATCTTTCTCTTCCTCCCTTCCTTCTCTTCCACCCTTTGTCCTTCCTTCCTTCCCTCGTTCTTCCCTTCCTTCTCCCATTCCCTTCCTTCCATCTTTCTCTTCCTCCCTCCCTTCCTTCTCTTCCACCCTTTGTCCTTCCTTCCTTCCCTGGTTCTTGCCTCCCTTCTCCCATTCCCTTCCTTCCATCTTTCTCTTCCTCCCTCCTTTCCTTCTCTTCCACCCTTTGTCCTTCCTTCCTTCACTCGTTCTTCTCTCCCTTCTCCCATTCCCTTCCTTCCATCTTTCTCTTCCTCCCTCCCTTCCTTCCCTTCCACCCTTTGTCCTTCCTTCCTTCGCTCGTTCTTCCCTCCCTTCTCCCATTCCCTTCCTTCCATCTTTCTCTTCCTCCCTTCTGCCTTCTCTTCCTCCCTTTGTCCTTCCTTCCTTCCACCCTTTGTCCTTCCTTCCTTCCCTCCCTTCTCCCATTCCCTTCCTTCCATCTTTCTCTTCCTCCCTTCCTTGCCAAGTTTGGTTCGAATCCATCATTGTTGGAGTACAGAATGCTCTTTGATTGTAGGTGACCTATAAATCCCAACAACTACAACTTCCAAAAGGACAAAATCAATCCCCTGCAAATCCCACCAGTATTCAAATTTGGGCGTATGGGGTATTTGTGGCAAATTTGGTCCAGTGAATGAAAATACAGTAAATATCAGATATTTACTTTAAGATTCATAACAGGAGCAAAACTACAGTGATGAAGTAGCAACGAAAATCATGTTATGATTGAGGGTCACCACAGCATGAGGAACTGTATTAAGGGGTCGCGGCATGAGGAAGGTTGAGAAACACTGTCCTAGAGATTTGGGAATGTGATCCAGGACAACAGCCAGCATAGCGATCTTGTTTGCTGTGTACTAATCTGGTTGTGTATCAAATAACAACAACAACAACTATTCTTGGGAAAGGACTATGGTTGGACTGGATGGCCCATGCAGTCTCTTGCAGCACTAAGAGTCTATTATTCTGATGATAAATAATAATAATAATAATAATTATTATTATTATTATTATTATTATTATTATTATAGTACTGTTATTGCATTATTGGAGTCCCCTGTGGCACAATGGGCTAAACCCTTCTGCCAGCAGGACTGCTAATCAATAGGTCAGCGGTTTGAATCCGGGGAGAGGGTTGAGCTCCCTCTGTCAGCTCCAGCTGTTCATGTGGGGACATAAGAGAAGCCTCCCACAGGATGGTTTTTTTTTTAAATTGTGTCAGGAGCAACTTGAGAAACTGCAAGTCGCTTCTGGTGTGAGAGAATTGGCCGTCTGCAAGGACGTTGCCCAGGGGACGCCCGAATGATTTGACGTTTTTATCACCCTTGTGGGAGGCTTCTCTCATGTCCCCGCATAAGGAGCTGGAGCTGATAGAGGGAGCTCATCCGCCTCTCCCCAGATTTGAACCTGCGACCTGTTGGTCTTCAGTCCTGCCGGCACAGGGGTTTAACCCACTGTGCCACCGGGGCTCCTACAGGATGGTAAAACATCCGGGTATCCTCTGGGCAAAATATCCTTGTAGATGGCCGATTCTCTCACGCCAGAAGCGACTTGCAGTTTCTCAAGTTGCTCCTGACATGGGGAAAAAATTACATTATTATTGTTTACTTTATTCTAATAATAAATCATCATTATTACATTATTATTACTCCGATATTATTGTGATTACAATTATTATTATTATTATTATTATTATTATTATTATTATTATTATTATTTATTGAAAGGCCACCCCAGTTCCTTGCCCCAACCCGGTTTGCTTCTCCCTCTGTGGTTTTGGATGGACGGACGTCACTCATCTGTTTTCCCAAATGATGGCCATAATTACGTACCTCAATTGCGGAGGAGGAAGGGATTCCTCAAAGCACTGGTCAGCGCTTCTTCCCGTTGCCACAATTAGGTTGAATGCGTTGAGACTTGAATGTCTTAGAGATTATCTATATATGTATTTCAGATGATCTATTATACATTTATATAACTAGCCGCCCTCTGCCACGAGTTGTTGTGGCCCAGTCTGCGTATATGTGTTTGATGTGCATATAAATTTGTGTATATATATGTGTGTGTGTGTTTGAGTATATATATGTGTGGTTTTGTGCATGTGTTGTAATGTATTTTATTGTTTTTTGGCTTTTTACATCCCTTCTGCTGTTTTTCAGTGTTTTTATGAGTGATGGTCACTCGTTGGCCTGACATTGTGTCCAAATTTGGTGTCAATTCGTCCAGTGGTGTTTGAGTTATGTTAATCCCACAAACGAACATTTTTATTTATATACTAGCCGTTCCCTGCCACGCCTTGCTGTGGCCCACATGGGAGTTCTCTGTGGGAGGTTTGGCCCAATTCTATCGTTGGTGGGGTTCAGAATGCTCTGTGATTGTAGGTGAACTATAAATCCCAGCAACTACAACTCCCAAATTTCAAGATTCTATTTTCCCCAAACTCCACCAGTGCTCACATTTGGGCATATTGAGTATTCGTGTAGCGTTTGGTCCAGATCCATCATTGTTTGAGTCCACAGGTGAACTACAAATCCACAACTAAAGGACACTGTCCACCAAACCCTTCCAGTATTTTCTGTTGGTCATGGGAAAACTGTGTGCCAAGTTTGGTTCAATTCCATCACTGGTGGGGTTCAGAATGCAATTTGATTGTAGGTGAACTATAAATCCCAGCAACTACAACTCCCAAATGACAAAATCAATATTTTTGAGCGAAGGACATACATTGGGTTGTTAGGTGTATTGTGTCCAAATTTGATGTCAGTTAGCCCAGTGGTTTTTGAGTTCTATTAATCCCACAAACAAGCATTACATTTTTATTTATATAGATAATAATAATAATAATCATCATCATCATCATCATCATCATCATCATCATCATCATAATCATCCAATAATTCTATCTTCTGGCAGAAGGAGGGCTGGACTGGATGGCCCTTGGGGGTCTCTTCCAACTCTAGGAATATAATAACAATAACAATAACAACAGCAACAACAACAACAACAAAACAGTAATTCTGTCTTCCTTTATTTAGAAGGGGGCTGGACTAGATGATCCTTGGGGTCTCCAAAAGTTTCCTAAAGGAGAGGAGCAGCAGCATAGTACTTCTCTCTCTTTATGTTGGAAGGGGGCTGAACTGCATTGCCCTTGGGAGTCCCAACTCTAGGCATACAACAACAACAACAACAACATAGTAATTCTATCTTCCTTTATTTAGAAGGGGGCTGGACTAGATGATCCTTGGGGTCTCCAAAAGTTTCCTAAAGGAGAGGAGCAGCAGCATAGTACTCCTATTTCTTTATGTTGGAAGGGGGCTGAACTGCATTGCCCTTGGGGGTCCCTTCTAACTCTAGGAATACAACAACAACAACATAGTAATTCTATCTTCCTTTATTTAGAAGGGGGCTGGACTAGATGATCCTTGGGGTCTCCAAAAGTTTCCTAAAGGAGAGGAGGAGCAGCATAGTACTTCTATCTCTTTATGTTGAAAGAGGGCTAAACTGCATTGCCCTTGGGGGTCCCAACTCTAGGCATACAACAACAACAACATAGTAATTCTACCTTCCTTTATTTAGAAGGGGGCTGGACTAGATGATCATTGGGGTCCCCAAAAGTTTCCTAAAGGAGAGGAGGAGCAGCATAGTACTTATATCTCTTTATGTTATTAGGGGGTTGAACTGCATTGCCCTTGGGGGTCCCTTCCAACTATAGGAATACAACAACAACAACAACATAGTAATTCTATCTTCCTTTACTACAGGGTTTCTCAACCTTCCTAATGCCGTGTCCCCTTAATACAGTTCCTCATGTTATGGTCACCCCCAAACACAAAAATTATTTTCTTTGCTACTTCACAACTGGGATTTTGCTCTTGAATCGTCATGTAAATATCTGATATTCAGGATGTATTTTCATTTATTGGACCAAATCGGGCACAAATTCCCGATACGCCAAAATTTGTATACTGGTGGGCTTGGGGGGGGGGGGATTTATTTTGTCATTTGGAGTTGCTGGGATTTATAGTTCACCTACAATCAAAGAGCATTCTGAACTCCACCAACAATGGAATTGAACCAAAGTTCCCACAAAGAATTCCCATAACCGAAAAAAAAAATACTGGAAGGGTTTGGTGGGCATTGACCTTGAGTTTTGGAGTTGTAGTTCACCTACATCCAGAGAGCACTGTGGACTCAAAACAACGATGAATCTAGACCAAACTTGGCATAAATACTCAATATGCCCAAAAGTGAACACTGGTGGAGTTTGGGGAAAATGACATTTGGGAGTTGTAGTTGCTGGGATTTATAGTTCCCAGACAATCAAAGAGCACTCTGAACTCCATCAGCGATGGAAGTGAACCAAAAATTGGTACACAGAACTCCCACTGACCTTGAGTTTTGGAGGTGGGCATTGACCTTGAGTTTGAGAGTTGTAGTCCACCTACACCCAGAGAATGCTGTGGACTCCAAACAATGATGGATCTGGACCAGACTTGGCACGAATACTCAATATGCCCAAAAGTGAACAGTGATGGAGTTTGGGGGAAATGACATTTGGGAGTTGTAGTTGCTGGGATTTATAGTTCCCCGACAATCAAAGAGCACTCTGAACTCCATCAGCGATGGAACTGAACCAAAAATTGGTACACAGAACTCCCACTGACCTTGAGTTTTGGAGGTGGGGATTGACCTTGAGTTTGAGAGTTGTAGTCCACCTACACCCAGAGATGGATCAATGATGGATCTGGACCAAACTTGGCACGAATACTCAAGATCCCCAAATGTAAACACTGGCGGAGTTTGGGGAAAACAGAGCTTCACATTTGGGAGTTGTAGTTGCTGGGATTTATAGTTCACCTACATTCAAAGATCATTCTGAACCCCATCGATGACAGAATTGGGCCAAACTTCTTACACAGAACCCACATGACTAATGGAAAATACTGTGTTTTCTGATGGTCTTTGGCGACCCCTCACGACCCCCCCCCCAGGGGTACTGACCCCCAGGTTGAGAAACACTGCTTTATTAGAAGGGGGCTGGACTAGATGGCCCTTGGGGGTCCCTTCCAACCTGATCATCGTAATAACATCCATTGAAACACTAAGAGCAAAATGTGCTAGAACAGGATGTCCTTCCTGCAAGGTATAAGAAGATAATAATATAATAATAATATAATCTAATAATATGGGTATAATATAATAGTGTTACATCGTGTACTCCTTTCATTCCTTAAATTTGAGTTTCAAAACATGATGTAAAGCACACGTATTTTTTAATGAAATACGTACATTGAAATGCACGCAGAGCAAAGATGAAAACATGCCTCAAACGAGAGCCTTGCATTGGCCTGCCAAGCCAAGGGCGTCTGCAATGATCGGCATGTCGGGAAATGGGAAGCGCATGTGTCAAGGTGAGTCACCAATGGCGGGAGGAGGAGGAGGAGGAAAAAAACAAGCTTGAGTGAGTGCGCCTTGAAACATGTACGCTCCTGTGCGTCAGAGGCACTCGGGCCGGGCCTGCCTGCCTGCGGGATGCCTTCCTTCCTGACTCAGTGATGATGATGATGATGATGATGGCAATAATAATAATAATAGCAAGTGTATCTTCCTGCTTGGCAGAATGAGGTTGGACTAGATGCCCCTGGGGGGTGTCTTCCAATTCTAGGAAAATAATAATAATAATAATAATAATAATAATAATGATAATAATAATAATATGAATCCATGCGCCTTTCTCATGTGCCCGCCGCATCCCATGCCTTTCTCTCTGGCACCTGCCTCCTCTCTGCCCTTAGCCTACATGCGCACAGCATTGCCCTGAGTGAGTGAAACCCAAGCACAGCTCATGCGCGCTCCCACACGGGCTGAGGATGTGTTTGCTTCACCGACTGGGCTTCTCTGTGTGTGGGAACTTGGGTGGCGGCCAAGCCGTCATAAAGGCCTCTGCCCCACATGCCATGCCCTTGCCATGCGCTCTCTCTCTCTCTCTGTCTCATCCCACACACCTTTGCAGGGCTTGGCAAAGAGGGTGCCGCCGGTTCCCACTCCCGCGCATGAGTGCCAGCGTCCGATGCCACGCCGAAAGGGCGCCACGGCACCACAACACACCCGCGCAGCATTGGCATGACCTATCTTCGGTTTGGGTTTGGCCTTCCCACGTGTATCTGTGCCCTACCAATGTGCAGTTATGTGACTGCCCAAGGGGAACATACACAAACACAGACCTAATAGAGCAGGGGTCCTCAAACTATGGCCCGGGGGCCGGATACGGCCCTCCAAGGACATTTACTCGGCCCTTGCTCAGGGTCAACCTAAGTTGGAAACAACTTGAACGCACACAACAACAATCCTATCTCAACAGCCAAAAGCAGGCCCACACTTCCCATTGAAATACTATACTAATCTATACATATAATAAAAGATCACTGAGACCCTAATCCAATGACTAATCAAGACCAAACTTAGCACACAGAGCCCCCATGACACACTCTACATCCTGCTGCAGGTTGAAGGAGGATGGACTTTGGATGATGGGACTTGCAGTACCTTCACTCACTTACTGAAACCACTACCACCCTCATCCAATGACTGATAAAGACCAAACTTGGCATACAGAGCCCCCATGACCCACTCTATATCCTGCTGCTGTTTGGAGGAGGGTGGACCATGGATGATGAGACTTCAAGTACCTTCACTCACTTCCTGAAAACAATGCAGCCGTTATCCAATGACCAATAAAGACCAAACTTGGTATACAGAACCACCATTACCCACTTTCTCTAATAACCCGGGCAGCGCTGGGTCCCCAAGCTAGTAAGTTTATATTTCTTAAAATTGTTCTTCATTTTAATTATTGTGTTGTTTTTAAGTGTTTTTTGCACCACAAATAAGATATGTGCAGTGTGCATAGGAATTCATTCATTTTTTTTCAAATTATAATCTGGCCCTCCAACAGTTTGAGGGACTGTGATCTGGCCCTCCATTTAAAAAGTTTGTGGACCCCTGTAATAGAGGAATCCTATTATTATTATTATTATTATTATTCTGACACAAAAGCACAGTATGTCACAGCAAACGAGATCTATATGATGGATTTCGTAGCACAAAAACACAAGTCGAACACTTCCCAAGCATCTACTATTATTTTCCCCATAGAGGGGACCCCAAGGACCATCCAGTCCAGCCCCCTTCAGCCAGGAAGGTAGAATTTATTGTATACTAGCTTGGGGACCCGGTGGTGCGTGTGTTCCCAGCTGGCAAGCTATTCAACATCAGCAGACTGAAAGCCAAAACCAAGGTTACAACAACATCTATTATAGAACTCCAGTATGCTGATGACAACGTCGTCTGTGCGCATTCAGAAGAAGATCTACAAGCCACTCTAAACACCTTTGCAGAAGCATACGAGAAGCTTGGCCTGTCATTGAACATTGAAAAAACCAAGGTGCTGTTCTAGCAGACACCAGCCATCCCCTCCCCAATGCCAGTGATACAGCTTAATGGTGTAACATTAGAAAATGTTGATCATTTCCACTACCATGGCAGCCACCTCTCCACAAAAGTCAACATCGACACCGAAATACAACACCGTCTGAGCTCTGCGAGTGCAGCATTTTCCCGAATGAAGCAGAGTGTGTTTGAGGACCGGGACATCCGTAGGGATACCAAGGTGCTTGTTTATAGAGCTATTGTCCTCCCAACCCTGCTCTATGCCTGTGAGACGTGAACTGTCTACAGACGTCACGTGCAACTCCTGGAACAATTCCATCAGCGCAGCCTCTGGAAAATCCTGCAAATCTCTTGGGAAGACAGGCGGACAAACGTCAGCGTGGTGGAAGAAGCAAAGACCACCAGCATTGAAGCGATGGTCCTCCGCCATCAACTCCACTGGACCGGCCACGTTGTCTGGATGCCCGACCACCGTCTCCCAAAGCAGTTGCTCTACTCCGAACTCAAGAACGGAAAACGGAATGTTGGTGGGCAGGAAAAGAGATTTAAAGATGGGCTCAAAGCCAACCTTAAAAACTCTGGCATAGACACTGAGAATTGGGAAGCCCTGGCCCTTGAGCGCTCCAGCTGGAGGTCAGCTGTGACCAGCAGTGCTGCAGAATTTGGAGAGGCACAAATGGAGGGCGAAAGGGAGAAGCGTGCCAAGAGGAAGGCACGTCAAGCCAACCCCGACCGAGACCGCCTTCCACCTGGAAACCAATGCCCTCACGGTGGGAGAAGATGCAGAGCAAGAATAGGGCTCCACAGCCACATACGGACCCACAAAAACACTGGAAGACAATCCTCGGAAAACGAGGGATTGCCTAAGTAAGTAAGTAAGTAAGGTGCCTGTGTTATTTGAAAAAGGCACTCTTTGTTTGGGGGTGTTAGGTCATATCATTTGATCAATTAGTAACAGTATTTATTAGGAAAAAGGGAGAATGTGATTTCATTTTTTATGAATGCTCCCATTAGAAAATACATAACAATGTGGGTGAACTACAATTCCCAGAATCGTGGGTCAATCCTCCCCAGGCCAGGCCTGTATGTACAGCTGGGCATGTTGGGTCTGTGTGCCAAGTTTGGTCCAGATCTGTCATCGGCTGGGTTCAGTGCTCTCTGGATAATGGTGAACTACAACTCCCATATGCCAAGAGTAGTCAAACCCAAATCCTGCCAGTATTTACAGTTGACTTCCGTCCCTCAAACGCCTCCAGTCTGTTGAGTTACAGATCAATACCTCTCTGTTTGCTGTGTACTATGGGAAAGGGTTAAAGGAGAGGCAGTGGGCGGGATCATGCAAATTCCACACCAATTGAGAGAGAAAGGAACCCTGGGATGCCTGCCTGTGGTGGAGGAAACACATCAAATCTAGGATGAAATTTTCCCAGAATGAAAGCATTCCTTGGGTGGTGGGCCATAGTGTTTGGGAAGGACATTGGCAGTGTTTGCGCTACATGTTCATGGCACTCGCTATAACCTGCAATGTCAGTGGAGGGAGTGCCTTTGGAGGTTTCTCAGCACTTGGAACTATTGCCCGTTTGTGGAGGTAGGAGGCTGCCCTCACAACAGATGGCCAACCAGTTGGAAGGGAGCCCTAAAGGCCATCCGGCCCAACCCCCTCCTTCCCTCCCTCCTTCCCTCCCTTTCTCTCCTTCCTTCCCTTCCCTTCCCTCACAACACAAGGAGTGACCATCACTCAAAAAATTATGATTTTGTCATTTGGCAGTTGTAGTTGCTGGGATTTATAGTTCACCTACAATCAAAGAGCATTCTGAACTCCATCAACAATGGAATTGAACCAAACTTGGCACAGAACTCCCTTGAGCAACAGAAAATACTGGAAGGGTTTGGTGGACACTGACCTTGAGTTTGGGAGTTGTAGTTCACCTACATCCAGAGAGCACTGTGGACTCAAACAATGATGGATCTGGACCAAACTTGGCACAAGCACTCAATACGCCCAAATATGAACACAGGTGGAGTTTGGGGCAAATAGACCTTGACATTTGGGAGTTGTAGTCACTGGGATTCACAGTTCACCTACAATCAAAGAGCATTCTGAAACCCACGAACGACAGAATCGGGGCAAACTTCCCACACAGAACACCCATGACCAACAGAAAATACTTAAGGCCCTCCAATCCAACTCCCTTCATCAGGGCAAGAAAACATAATCAAAGCCCTCCTGACAAAGAGCCATCCAGCCATAGATATAGACAGATATATATGATTCACACACACAGATATAGTATCATAGATTTGAAAGAGGCCCTTCAAGGACAATGATATATTGCATGTTCCAAAGTAGGCAAACCAGACACTCTCCACATCAACACTGACAAAGAAACCGCAAGAAATACTGTTTACCCACAAGCAGAAAGAAATTACATATATTAGAAACCAACACTTTCTCATTATTTTATTTTCCAGATCAACAGACTGGGCCACAGCAACGCGTGGCAGGGGACAGCTAGTATAATATAATGTTACTACTATATATTACTATATTAAATAGACTCATAGAATAGACTTAGAAGGGACTCTAACATGGTATTGGGGGAGAACAGACAGGAAGGAAGGAGAAAAGAAAGGAGGGGGGAAAAGAAAGAAGGAGGGAAAGGAGGAAGGAAGGAAAGAGAGAAGGAGGGAGGGAAAGAAGGAAAGAGGGAAGGAAAGAGGGAAGAAGGGAAGGAAAGAAAGAGGTACTGAAGGAAGGAAGAAGAGAAAGTAGTAAGTAAAGGAAAAGGGAAGGGAAGGCAGGAAAGAGGTAAAGAAGGAAGGAAGGAGAAAAGGAAATAAAAAGTGAAAGAAGGAAGGCAACAGGAAGGGAAGAAAGGAGACAAAGAATTAGAGAAAGGGGGAGGGAAGGAAGGAAAGAGAGAAGGAAGGATGAAACCAAAGAGTGAAAGAAGGAATGAAAGAAAGAGGTAGAGAAGGAAGAAAGGAGAGAAAGGGGAAGGGGAAGAAAAAGGGGGGAAGGAATAGGTAGGTACCTCTCTTTCATAATAGTTCAGATATCTATCTCTACTTCAAAAATTCTTACTATAGGCCACAGCAACGCATGGCAGGGTACAGCTAGTTTAGTATATTATTATTATTATTATTATTATCATCATTATCATCATCATCAACCTCAGAAGGGACCCCAAGAGCAATCCAGTCCACCCTCATTTTGCTATTATTATTTGTACCCAGCTCTTCTCTCCCCAATTAATGCAAAGCAGCTATGTACCTATTATTATTATTATTATTATTATTATTATCATTATTATTTTACTGACACAAAAGCACAGTGTGTCACAGCAAAGGACATCTATATGCTGGATTTCATATCACAAAATCACAAATCGAACACTTCCCAAGCATCTAGGACTGTGTGATGTATTTTCCAATTCAAAAATTATGATTATTGTTGTTGTTGTTGTTGTTGTTATTTGTACCCTGCTTTTCTCTCCACCAGGAGAAGCAACATGACCAATGACGTAAGACTTAATAGAAGTCCTCACGGAATGGATGTCTGCTTATGGACACCACCACGCACTTGTAAACATTCTCCCCTCTCACACAAAGAATTCTGGGAAATGTAGTTTGATTATATCAGGTGGCCAAATGGGGCGCCTATGGTTAGAACAAACCTTGGACAAGGGTGTATCTGACACTGTGGAATGAATACGGTGTAACCCCACTTTAGCCGCCATGGCCCAACGCTTTGGAATGATGAGTTGTAGTTTGGTGAAGCACCAGCACTCTTCACTAAGGAAGGCTAAGGCTCAAGGCTTTGTAAAACTACAACTCCCATACTTCCATAGTATAATATATATGTATGTATGTATGTATGTATGTATGTATAACAAAAGTCCAGATTTCGAATGACGAATTGAAACGTCTGTTCACACAACCCCACAAAGAAGCTCTTTGTGGTGGGGTCAGACTAGATGGCTCCTGGGGGTCCCTTCCAACACTGTTTTGGCAGGGATCCCAAGAGATGCCATGAATTCAAGGAATCCAGAGCCGAAAGGTTGAACTGGACGGATCTCTTGATCCCTTTCAATGTATCTCAATGCATGAGGGTAGGGCACGTGTGTGTTGTGACTTCCCTCATTCCCAGTTCACACAGCAGATAACCACAAGTGATTGGAGTTGTCGCTCAACGACATCTAAGCACCCAAACGGGGTAAAAACTAGAAGGCGAAATACCTCTGAATGAACTATGCCAAGGAAATGTTTCGATAGGTTTGCGTTAGGGTCAGAAATGACATGGAGGCACAAAGCAATATAAACAAACATAAAAACACAAACATAATCATGTTAAGAACAATAGGCCTTTGCTTACCTGCCCATAGTGGATCAATATGGACACCCAACAACCAAAAGAAAGACCAAACAATATTTTAATGTGTATGTATATATGTGTAAATATATATTATTATATGTATGTTAATGTGTGTGTGTGTATATATAGTATACTAGCTGTGCCCTGCCACGCGTTGCTGTGGCCTATAGTAAAACTTATCAAAGTTGAGGTAGATATCTGGACTATTATGAAAGAGAGGTACCTACCTATTCCTTCCCCCTTTCTCTCCTTTCTTCCTTCTCTACCTCTTTCTTTCTTTCACTACTTGGTTTCATCCTTCTCTCTTTCCTTCATTCCCTCCCCCTTTCTTCCTTTGCCTTTCTTCCCTCCCTGTTTGCTTCCTTCTTTCTCTTTTTATTTCCTTTTATTTTACCACCATCATAACAATAACAATAATGCAATGCATTGCCTCTGGGACCTGACACCTCTCCCATTCCCCCTAAAAGGGTCTCATAGGAACAATAGCATAATAATAATAATAATAGAAATAACAACCTTTACCCGCCACGTGTTGCTGTGGCCAATCTTCCCTCTTTCTCTCCTTCTTTCCCTCCTTCCTTCCTTCCTTCCCTCCCATCTTTCTTTCTCCTCTTCTTTCTCTATCTCTTTCCTTCCTTCCCCCTTTTTCTTTCTTTTCTGCTGTCTCTCTTTTCTTTCCTTCCATCTTTCCTTTTCTTTCCTTTTCTTCTTCCTTCTTTCTCTAACTTTCCTTCCTTCCCCCTTTTTCTTTACCTCCCTTTCTCTTTCTTCCTTCTTTCCTTCCTTCCTGTCTTTCCTAGATTTTGACAGGGTGGGAAGGGGCGGGGTGGGGTTTGGAGGGGGCGTGAAGTAAAAGGAGGTAAGATTGGGGTGGGGGAATGATGGAGCGTGGGGTTGCGTGTGTGTGTGCGGCGGCGGCGGGGGGGGGAGTGATGGAGCGTGGGGTTGTGTGTGTGTGTGCGGTGGCGGGGGGAGTGGGGTTGCGTGTGTGCGTGCGGCGGCGGGGGGAGTGGAGCGTGGGGTTGCGTGTGTGTGCGCGGCGGCAGGGGGAGTGGGGTTGCGTGTGTGCGTGCGGCAGCGCGGGAAGTGATGGAGTGTGGGGTTGCGTGTGTGTGTGCGGCGGCGGGGGGAGTGGGGTTGCGTGTGTGTGTGCGGCGGCGGGGGGAGTGATGGAGTGTGGGGTTGTGTGTGTGTGTGCGGCAGGGGTGTGTGTGTGTGCGGGAAGCGGCGCGGCGGGGCTTGGAGTGGGCATGGTTTCCGCAGAGGGAACGTTGGCCGGAAGGGCATGTGCGCGCGCCAGGGAACTTGCGGCTGGGCGCCAATGCGCATGCTCAGTTGTTTTGCCGTTTTGTGAGTGTGTTGTTGTGTTGTTTTTCATTTTGAGTAGATACGTTTGTACCTTGTGGGTTGTGTTATGGGCATGGGAATTTTGGTTAAGTTTCGTTGGGGGGTTTTTGAGTTTTGTTTTTTTGCCATTTTGAGTGTGTTGTTGTGTTGTTTTTCATTTTGAGTAGATATGTTTGTACCTTGTGGGTTGTGTTATGAGCATGGGAATTTTGGTTAAGTTTCGTTGGGTTTTTTTTGAGTTTTATTCTTTTTCCCGTTTTGTGAGTGTGTTGTTGTGTTGTTTTTCATTCTGAGTAGATATGTTTGTACCTTGTGGGTTGTGTTATGGGCATGGGAATTTTGGTTAAGTTTCGTTGGGGGATTTTTGAGTTTTGTTGTTTTGCCATTTTGTGAGTGTGTTGTTGTGTTGTTTTTCATTTTGCATAGATATGTTTGTACCTTGTGGGTTGTGTTATGGGCATGGGAATTTTGGTTAAGTTTCGTTGGGGGATTTTTGAGTTTTGTTGTTTTGCCGTTTTGTGAGTGTGTTGTTGTGTTGTTTCTCATTTTGAGTAGATATGTTTGTACCTTGTGGGTTGTGTTATGGGCATGGGAATTTTGGTTAAGTTTCGTTGGGGGGTTTTTGAGTTTTGTTTCCTCGTTGGATGCCCCTAACAAATTTATATATATAGATATTCATATAAGTATATATGTGTAAATATAATGTATTTATATTTTAATGTGTAGATATATTAACAGTATATATTATATTAATATATAATGTATATATATGTATAGGTAAAGGTTTTCCCCTGACATTAAGTCCAGTTGTGGTGATGACAGCATTATTGCCGTGGAGGTGGTGGAAGCGCAAGTCACTCCCGGAGGCGATGGAGGAAGGGCTGCTCTGGGGTGTGGTGCTCATCTCCATTTCCAAGCCAAAGAGCCGGCGTTGTCCGTAGACACCTCCAAGGTCATGTGGCTGGCATGCCTACATGGAGTGTCATTACCTTCCAGCCGGAGTGGTACCTATTGATCTACTCCCATTTGCATGTTTTTGAACTGCTAGGTTGGCAGAAGCTGGGGCTAACAGCGGGAGTTCACGCCGCTCCCCAGATTTGAACCTGCGACCTTTCAGTCAACAAGCTCAGCAGCTCAGCAGTTTAACCCACTGCGTCACCGGGGGCTCCGTATATACATTATATATATAATTAATGTATTTTAATGTATATTTTAATATTACATGTATATATATTAATATCACTGTATATACTTTAATGTGTACATATATTAATGTGTGTATATATAGTATATATGTTAATGTCTATATATTATATTAATATTTAATATATATGTATGTACATATCAATGTTTAAATCTATATATTAATATTATATAAAGCATATAAATATGTGTATATAGTAATGTATGTATATTAGTACATATTAATATTGATATAATAAAAATATAAATTACGGCATTAATATTATATGTGTATATATTTTAAGGTATCTACTTTAATGCATGTGTATAATATATATTTGTGTGTGTGTGTATTTGTATGTATATATATAGGGTTCCTGGTTAATTTGTTGCATCTTATAAATGCAACTTGGTGAAATCCAGCCCAAATGCAGATAGCGAAAGCAATGGAATAAATCAGACAGTTCTATTAAGTGACTTTTTCTTTGTAATTCTTTAATTAGGAAGAGCAGTTGTACGGACCGTGCCAAAGAGTGGTGAGGAGGAGGAAGCAGAGGAAGTTGTCGATGGCCGTTTTCCTTGCAGCCGAGGGCGGGACTTCCTGGAATAGACAGAGGAGGAAGGAGATGTTGACATATCTGGCAAGGAAGAGGCACACAATGGCTTCAAAGGCCTCCCCCACCCCATATGGCACCGTTACAAAATACCTATTAATAATAAGTATTATTATTATATTTAAGACCTGCCTCACTTTGCCGGAAATATTCTAGTATAGAAAATATATGCAAAGCTGTAAACACATCATGTATACACACACACACACACACACACAAGAAATACATATGCGTAAGTGTATACACATCATTCATATACACAAAATATAAATATACCCGCATACGTGTATACACATCATTCATATACACACACAATAGAAATATGTAAGTGTATACACATCATTCATATACACACAACAGAAAAACACACGCATATATACACATCATGTATATACACACACAATAGAACTATATGCGTAAGTGTATACACATCATTCATATACACACAACAGAAATATACACACATAAATACACATCATGTATATATACACACACAATCTATATAAATAAAAATGTAATGTCCGTTTGTGGGATTAACACAACTCAAAAACCACTGGGCGAATTGCCACCAAATTTTGACACAAGACACCTAATAACTCAATGTATGTCCTTCACTCAAAAAAAAACAAAACAAAACAAAACAAAACAAACGTGGCACACAGGACTCCCATGACAGAAAACACTGGAAGGGTTTGGTGGGCATTGACCTTGAGTTTGGGAGTTGTAGTTCACCTACATCCGGAGAGCACTGTGGACTCAAACAATAATGGATCTGGACCAAACTTGGCACGAATATTCCATTTGCCCAAATATGAACACGGATGGAGTTTGAGGAAAATAGACCTTGTCATTTGGGAGTTGTAGTTGCTGGGATTTATAGTTCACCTACAATCAAAGAGCATTCTGAACCCCAACAACGTTGGAATTGAACCAAACTTGGCACACAATTCTCCCATGCCCAACATAAAATAATGGAAAGGTTTGGTGGGCATTTACCTTGAGTTTTGGAGTTGTAGTTCACCTACATCCAGAGATCACTGTGGACTTAAACAATGATGGATCTGGACCAAACTCTACACAAATACTCAATATGCCCAAATGTGAACACTGGTGGAGTTTGGGGAAAATAGAATCTTGACATTTGGGAGTTGTAGTCGCTGGGATTTATAGTTCACCTACAATCACAGAGCTTTCTGAACCCCACCAATGATAGAATTGGGCCAAACCTCCCATACAGAACACCTACGTGGGCCACCGCAACGAGTGGCAGGGGACAGCTAATAGAACTATATATACCTAAGTGTATACATATTATTCATATACACACACATATACATGATGTGTATATACACACACAATAGAACTATATGCGTAAGTGTATACACATCATTCATATACACACATATATACACATCATGTATATATACACACACAATCTATATAAATAAAAATGTAATGTTCGTTTGTGGGATTAACACAACTCAAAAACCACTGGGCGAATTGCCACCAAATTTTGACACAAGACACATAACAACCCAATGTATGTCCTTCACTCAAAAAAACAAAACCCTGGTTTTGTCATTTGGGAGTTGTAGTTGCTGGGATTTATAGTTCACCTACAATCAAAGAGCATTCTGAACCCCAACAACATTGGAATTGAACCAAACTTGGCACACAATTCTCCCACGCCCAACATAAAATAATGGAAAGGTTTGGTGGGCATTTACCTTGAGTTTTGGAGTTGTAGTTCACCTACATCCAGAGATCACTGTGGACTCAAACAATGATGGATCTGGACCAAACTCTACACAAATACTCAATATGCCCAAATGTGAACACTGGTGGAGTTTGGGGAAAACAGAAACTTGACATTTGGGAGTTGTAGTTGCTGGGATTTATAGTTCACCTACAATCAAAGAGCATTCTGAACCCCACCAACAATGGAATTGAACCAAACTTGGCCCACAGTTCTCCCATGACCAACAGAAAATACTGGAAGGGTTTGGTGGGCAGTGTCCTTTGGTTTTGGAGTTGTAGTTCATGTACATCCAGAGATCACAGTGGATTCAAATAATGATGGATCTGGACCAAACTCTACAGAAATACTCAATATGCCCAAATGTGAACACTGGTGGAGTTTGGGGAAAATAGAATCTTGACATTTGGGAGTTGTAGTCGCTGGGATTTATAGTTCACCTACAATCACAGAGCTTTCTGAACCCCACCAATGATAGAATTGGGCCAAACCTCCCACACAGAACACCTACGTGGGCTACCGCAACGCGTGGCAGGGGACAGCTAATAGAACTATATATACGTAAGTGTATACATATTATTCATATACACACACATATACATGATGTGTATATACACACACAATAGAACTATATGCGTAAGTGTATACACATCATTCATATACACACAACAGAAATATACACACATATATACACATCATGTATATATACACACACAATCTATATAAATAAAAATGTAATGTTCGTTTGTGGGATTAACACAACTCAAAAACCACTGGGCGAATTGCCACCAAATTTTGACACAAGACACCTAACAACCCAATGTATGTCCTTCACTCAAAAAACAAACAAACCCGGTTTTGTCATTTGGGAGTTGTAGTTGCTGGGATTTATAGTTCACCTAAAATCAAAGAGCATTCTGAACCCCAACAACGTTGGAATTGAACCAAACTTGGCACACAATTCTCCCATGCCCAACATAAAATAATGGAAAGGTTTGGTGGGCATTTACCTTGAGTTTTGGAGTTGTAGTTGACCTACATCCAGAGATCACTGTGGACTCAAACAATGATGGATCTGGACCATACTCTACACGAATACTCAATATGCCCAAATGTGAACACTGGTGGAGTTTGGGGAAAACAGAATTTTGACATTTGGGAGTTGTAGTTGCTGGGATTTATAGTTCACCTACAATCAAAGAACATTCTGAACCCCACCAACGATGGAATTGAACCAAACTTGGCCCACAGTTCTCCCATGACCAACAGAAAATACTGGAAGGGTTTGGTGGGCAGTGTCCTTTGGTTTTGGAGTTGTAGTTCATGTACATCCAGAGATCACTGTGGACTCAAATAATGATGGTTCTGGACAAAACTCTACAGAAATACTCAATATGCCCAAATGTGAACACTGGTGGAGTTTGGGAAAAATAGAATCTTGACATTTGGGAGTTGTAGTCGCTGGGATTTATAGTTCACCTACAATCACAGAACATTCTGAACCCCACCAATGATAGAATTGGGCCAAACCTCCCACACAGAACACCTACGTGGGCCACAGCAACGAGTGGCAGGGGACAGCTAGTAGAACCATATATACGTAAGTGTATACATATTATTCGTTTACACACACCAGAAATATACACACATATATACATGATGTGTATATACACACACAATAGAAATATATGCATAAGTGTATACACATCACTCATATAAACACAACAGAAATATATACACATAAGTATATACACATAATGCGTATATACACAAAATATAGAAACATATAAGCATAAGTGTATACACATGTATTAGTGTAGACCTGGGGTCCTCAAACTTTTTAAACAGAGGGCCAGGTCACAGTCCCTCAAACTGTTGGCGGGCCGGATTATAATTTTTAAAAAAAATGAATTAACTCCTATGCACACTGCATATATCTTATTTGTAGTGCAAAAAACACTTTAAAACAATACAATAATTAAAATGAACAATTTTAACAAATATAAACTTATTAGTATTTCAATTGAAAGCGTGGACCTGCTTTTGGCTGATGGGATAGGGTTGTTGTTGTTGTTGTTGTTGTTGTTGTTGTTGTTGTGTGCTTTCAAGTTGTTTCAGACTTAGGTTGAGCCTGAGCGAGGGCAGGGTAAACGACCTTGGAGGGCCGTATCCGGCCCACGGGCCTTAGTTCGAGAACCCCTGGTGTAGACACATCATTCCTATACACACAACAGACATATACACACCTAAAAGTATACACATAATGCGTATATACACAATAGAAATATATACGCATACGTGTATACACATATATATACACACACAATAGAAATATATATGCGTAAGTGTATACATATCATTTGTATACACACAACAGAAATATGCACGTATTATTATTATTATCATCATCATACACACCATGTACATACACACACAATAGAAATAATGCATAAGTATATACATCATTCATATACAGACAACAGAAATATACATGCATAAGCGTATACACATAATGTGTATATAGACACAATAGAAATATATACGCATAAGTGTATACACATGTATACACACACAAAAGAAATATATATGTGTAAGTGTATATACATCATGTATATTAATATACAGCCTCCCTCCATTGACCTGTCCGTCTACGCCCTCTAGTGGCAAACACTGGTAGAAGCAACAGGCAGCATTGAATCTAATTCTTTCAATGGTTTTGTAAAAGGCATTAGTAAAAAAAAAAAAAACATGACACTGGTGGGCTTTGGATATTCACCCTTTTTTAATCTTGACTCTTCTTTGTGTATAATAGAGGAAGTGAACTACAGTGTAAGCACAGAGTTGGAGAAGCCCGATAAGGGCCACCCCGTCCAGGAACAGATGCATGATTCGTATTTATAATATTGCATTTATTTGCATTTAGATAAATGACCTCTAATTAGAATAGAAATGCCATAGACACAGGATGCCTGCCATAGATGCAGGCCAAACATCAGGAGACAATGCTTCTGGAACATGACCATAATGTTCGTTTGTGGGATTAACATAACTCAAAAACCACTGGATGAATTGCCACCAAATTTGGCCATAAGACACCTACTAACCCAAGGGGTGACCATCAGTAAAAAAAAATTGATTTTGCCATTTGGGAGTAGTAGTTGCTGGGATGTATAGTTCACCTACAATCAAAGAGAATTCTGAACTCCACCAATTATGGAATTGAACCAAATGTGGCATACAGGACTCCCATGACCAAAAAAAAAATACTGGAAGGGATTGGTGGGCATTGACCTTGAGTTTGGGAGTTGTAGATCACCTACATCCAGAGAGCACTGTGGATTCAAAAAATAATGGATCTGGACCAAAGAAAATACTGGAAGGGATTGGTGGGCATTGACCTTGAGTTTGGGAGTTGTAGATCACCTACATCCAGAGAGCACTGTGGATTCAAAAAATAATGGATCTGGACCAAACTTGGCTCGAATATTCCATATGCCCAAATATGAACACAGATGGAGTTTAAGGGAAATAGACCTTGACATTTGGGAGTTGTAGTTGCTGGGATTTATAGTTCACCTACAATCAAAGAGCATGCTGAACCCCACCAATGACAGAATTGGGGCAAACTTCCCACACAGAACCCCCATACTTAAGGCCATCCAGTCCAACCCCCTTCACCAGGGCAAAAAAATGTAATCAAACCCCTCCTGACAAAAAGCCATCCAGCCATAGATATAGATATATATGATTCACACACACACACAGATATAATATCATAGATTTGAAAGGGACCCCTAAAAGAAGGACAATTATATGATGCATATTTCAGAGTAGGCAAACCAGACAATCTCCACATCAACACTGACAAACAACAAGAAATACTGTTTACCCACAAGCATAAAGAAATTACATATATTAGAAACCAATACTTTCTCATTACTTTATTTTCCAGATCACCAGACTGGGCCACAGCAATGTGTGGCAGGGGACGGCTAGTTACAATAATAAAACCACAACTGAACATAAATCATAATTAAAAAAGAATACATCAGCAATCATTAAAACAGTAAAACAGTCTCATCAGCCATATCACCGTTCCAGTCAATGTCCCTCTACTGTCCTAAAGCCTGGTCCCAAAACCATGATTTTAATTTCTTTCTAAAAGCCAGGAGGGAGGGAGCAGATCTTACCTCATTTGGGAGTGTGTTCCATAGGTGGGGGGCCACATCCGAGAAGGCCCTGTCTCTCATCCCCATCAGACACATTTGTGCTGTTGACGGGAGCGAGAGCAGGGCCTCCCCGGATGATCTTACATTATGAGGTGGGACGTAGGGGTGGATGCGTTCGGACAAGTAAGCTAGGCCAGAACCGTATAGAGCAGTGGTTCTCAACCTGGGGTCCCCAGATGTTTTTGGCCTCCAACTCCCAGAAATCCTAATAGCTGTTAAACTGGCTAAGATTTCTGGGAGTTGTAGGCCAAAAACATCTGGGGACCCCAGGTTGAGAACCACTGGTATAGAGCTTAATAATAATAATAATAATAATAATAATAATAATAATCTTTATTTATACCCTGCCACCATCTCTCCAGTGGGGACTCGGAGCAGCTTATATGGGGTCAAGCCCAGACAACATATTACAATAAAATAAAAACCAAGGCATAACATCAAAACAACATCAACAAAATTACATAGGGAAAAAAAAGTATAAACACAATCATAAAACAACATTTCAATAAGGTCAAAACCTAGGTACCACTCTGGCAGGAAGGTAATGGCACTCCATGTAGTCATGCTGGCCATATGACCTTGGAGGCGCCTACAGACAACGCTGGCTCTTCGGCTTAGAAATGGAGATGAGCACCAACCCCCAGTTGGACCCAACTGGACTTAATGTCAGGGGAAAACCTTTACCACTATTTATTAGCAAAAAAACAGTTTTTTATTTTGGTTTTTATGAATGCTCCCATTAGAAAATACATAACGATGTGGATGAACTACAATTCCCAGAATCGTGGGTCAACGCAGGGTGAACTACAACTTCCATCCTGTTGAGTCAGTCCCCCAAATCCCTCAATTCCTCTCTGTTTGCTGTGTTCCATAGGAAAGGGTTAAGGGAGAGGCGGTGGGCAAGATCATGCAAATTCCACACAAGGAACCCTGGGATGCCTGCCTGTGGTGGAGGAAGCACCTAAAATCTAGGATGAGATTCTCCCCGCATGAAAAAATTCCTTGGGTGGTGGGCCATAGTGTTTGGGGAGGACATTGGCTACATCTTCCTGATGCAATGTCAGTGGAGGGAGTGCCTTTGGAGGCTTCTCAGCACTTGGAACTATAGCCTGTTTGGTGGAAGTGGGAGGCTGTCTGTGTAAATAGACACCTCCGAAACATACACATTTTTCACTTTTAGTGTATAGATAGATATTTGTGCTTCAATTTCTATTGTATTATGTTGTGAATCACTTTGGGTTCTATTAGGGAGAAAAGCAGAATATAAAAAAATATTGTTGTTGTACATTATTGTATTATTGATATATATTACATTATACCTTATTATTACATTATTTTAATATTATTATTGTACATTATTATTATTTCACATTATTATTATTAGTATTATTATTGTATTATTGATATATATTACATTATACCTTATGATTACATTATTTTAATATTATTATTGTACATTATTATTATTAGTATTATTATTGTATTATTGATATATATTACATTATACCTTATTATTACATTATTTTAATATTATTATTGTACATTATTATTATTAGTATTATTATTGTATTATTGATATATATTACATTATACCTTATTATTACATTATTTTAATATTATTATTGTACATTATTATTATTTCACATTATTATTAGTATTATTATTGTATTATTGATATATATTACATTATACCTTATTATTACATTATTTTAATATTATTATTGTACATTATTATTATTTCACATTATTATTATTAGTATTATTATTGTATTATTGATATATATTACATTATACCTTATTATTACATTATTTTAATATTATTATTGTACATTATTATTATTTCACATTATTATTATTATTATTATTATTATTTTTATATACCCATATTTACTCGAGTCTAATGTGCCACTGAATCTAATGCGCACCTCAATTTTCAAATGTATTTACCATAATACGTGAATCTAATGCGCATCCTAATTTTGGGAAGGTAATTTAGTCAAAAAGGTGAACATTAGAATTGAGTAAATATGGTATAATTATTACACTATACATTATTACCTTATTTTAATATTATTGTTGTACATCATTATTAATTTACATTATTTGACATTATTTTTATTATCATATATTATTTATAATATCATTATAACAATTATAACTGAATTGAGAATGCTGCCAACTGAAAACAGATCCTGTAAGAGACAGAAAAGGAGGACGGTGTGGTGCAAAGCTCACATGCAAAACATATCGACTTGCTTACCTTCCTCCTCACTCCAGTGCCTTCACCAGGGCTTCATTGGCCTCCACGCGTATCTGGGCCTCTGCTTTGGAAGATTCGTCGGAAGTGGCGGCCAACTCAGACAAGGCCTTCTCCAGGTTAGACTTGGCTGCCTGCGAGAGTCAGACACGGAAGTTGATGTGAAAACTCCAAACTCATTCTCTCTCAATATATATACAAATTCAGCAGCCCATTCATGGGGATGAGGGAAGCAAAATCATAGAGTTGGAAAGGACTCTAAAAAGGCCATCTAGTCCAACCCCCTTCTGCCATTATGCAGGAAAAGCACAATCAAAGCACCCCGACAGATGACCATCCAGCCTCTGAATCACAACAACAACAGTACTCCTGACCATAATAACAACAACAACAACACTCCTGACCTCATGATTGTGTTAAAAAACAAAGTATGGATTGTCGATGTTGCAATCCCAGGTGACAGAAGGATTAACGAGAAACAACTGGAAAAGACGACATGATATGAGGATTTAAAGATCGAACTGCAAAGATTCTGGCACAAGCCAATAAAGGTGGTCCCAGTGGGGATCGGCACACTGGGTGCAGTGCCTAAAGACCTTGGCTTGCACTTAAACACAATCGGCGCTGATAAAATTACCATCTGCCAGCTGCAGAAGGCCACCTTACTGGGATCCGCACGCATTATCTGCCGATACATCACAGTCCTAGACACTTGGGAAGTGTCCGACGTGTGATCTAATACAACAGCCAGCAGAGTGTCTGCTGTGGATTCAACTTGTGTTTCTAATAATAATAATAATAATAATAATAATAATAATAATAATAAATGGAGCTGGAAGAGACCCCAAAGACCATCCAGTCCATCCCTTTTCTTCCATGCAGGAAAAGTAAAATGAAAGTACCCCTGACCACAACACCAACAGAACCTGCATAATAACGGCAACACCAACAACATAGTTCTATCATCCTGCTTGGAAAAATGGGAGTGGACTGGATTGCCTTTGGGGTCTCCTCTGACTCTATGATGACGACGATGATGATAATAGTAATAATAATAATAATAATTATTATTATTATTATTATTATTATTTCTATCTTCCATCCAGTCTGAAATAGATGGCCTTTGGAGGTCTCTTCCAACGTTAGGAATATAATAACAACAATAATATAGAATGGAAAGAGATCCCCAAAGCACTGAGACCTTGAACATCACTAAGACCCTCTTCATGGCACCCAAATAGTTCTTTCCAGGATGAAAAGGAACCATTGGAGAGAAGCGCCCTTTGGGTTTGGCTCCTTAACCACCAACAAATAACAGTAACTGTATTGTTTTATTAATCTTAACAATTTTATTATTCATTAATTATATAAATTATATAAATTCCAAGGAAGCCCCCCAGATCCTAGACCAGTGCCTGGCTGCTGTGATGGGCTGGATGAGGGTTAACAAGCTGAAACTTAATCATGACAAGACAGAGGTTCCCCAGGTCAGTTGCTCGGCCGATCGGGGAACCTGTGCTGATGGGGTTACCCCCCCCCCCCCCGAGGACACAGGTCCGCAGTCTGGGGGTCCTTCAGGACTAAGTGCTGACACTTGATGCTCAGGTGTAAGAGGTTGCTGAAATGGCCTTTAGCTCGTGCACCAGCTGCAACCATACCTTGAGAAGTCTGACTTGGCCATGGTAGTCCATGCCTTAGTTACCTCCAGGTTGGATTACTGTAATACACCCTGCGTGGGACTACCTCTGAAGACGGCCCGGAAACTGCAGCTAGTGCAAAGGTCAGTGACCAGGTTGTTAACTGTAGCAAATTATAGGGAGTGGTCAACCCCCGTTCAACCAGCTCCACTGGCTGCTGATAAGTTTCCGGTCCCAATTAAAGTTGCTGGTTATTACCTATAAAGCCCTAAACGGTTTGGGACCTGTCTATCTTTGCGACCGCATTTTCCTTTATGAATCTGCACAATCTATAAGATCTCTTCTCTCGCTCCCACCTCCGTCACAGGCATGGTTGGTGGGGATGAGAGAGAGGGCCTTATCGGTGGTGGCCCCTCAGCTCTGGAACTCCCTCCCGAGGGAGATTATTGGTTCGATGGTTGCTCTTATATTTTGTTATAATGTTGTTTTATTCTGTTTTATGCTGTTGTTTATGTATTTTACTGTGTTATATTTCAACTATGTTGATTGGGCTCGTCCCCATGTAAGCCGCCCCAAGTCCCTGGAGGCAGGGTACAAAATATAAAGTTGTAGTTGTTATTATTACTAGCCGTCCCCTGCCATGTGTTGCTGTGCCCCAGTCTGGTGATCTGGAAAATAAAGTAATGTGAAAGTGTTGGCTTCTAACATATGTAATTTCTTTATGTTTATAGGTAAACAGTATTCCTTGTTGTTTCTTTGTCAGTGTTGATGTGGAGACTGTCTGGTTTGACTACTCTGGAACATGCAACATATAATTGCCCTTCTTTAGGAGTCCCTTTCAAATCTATGATACTATATCTCTCTGTGTGTGGATCATATATATCTATATCTATGGCTGGATGGCTCTTTGTCAGGAGGGCTTTGTTTACGTTTTCTTGCCCTGGTGAAGGGAGTTGGACTGGATGGCCTTAAGTATTTTCTGTTGGTCATGGGAGTCCTGTGTGGGAAGTTTGCCCCAATTCTATCGTTGGTGGGGTTCAGAATGCTCTTTGATTATATGTGAACTATAAATCCCAGTAACTACAACTTCCAGATGTCAAGATCTATTTTCCACAAACTCCATCCGTGTTCATATTTGGGCAAATTGAATATTCGTGCCAAGTTTGGTCCAGATCCATTATTGTTTGAGTCCACAGTGCTCTCCGGATGTAGGTGAACTACAACTCCCAAACTCAAGGTCAATGCCCACCAAACCCTTCCAGTGTTTTCTTTTGGTCATGGGAGTCCTGTGTGCCACGTTTGGTTCAATTTAATCATTGGTGGAGTTCAGAATACTCTAGATGTGCTATAAATCCCAGCAACTACAACTCCCAAATGACAAAATCCTTTTTTTTAGTGATGGTCACTCCTTGGGTTAGTAAGTGTCTTATGGCCAAATTTGGCGGCAATTCGTCCTGTGGTTTTTGTGTTATGTTAATCCCACAAACGAACACTACATTGTTATTTATATAGACTAGCTGTCCCCTGCCAGGCATTGCTTTGGCCCAGTCTATGTATATGTGTTTTGTTATATGTTGTTGTTCCAGTCGCTTCCGACTCTTTGTGACTTCATGGACCATCCCACACCAGAGCTCCCTGTCGGTCGTGGCCACCCCCAGCTCCTTCAAGGTCAATCCAGTCACTTCAAGGATGCCTTCCATCCATCTTGCCCTTGGTCGGCCCCTCTTCCTTTTTCCTTCCATTTTCCCCAGCATCATTGTCTTCTCTAAGCTTTCCTGTCTTCTCATTTGTGTCAGTAAAATAATAATAATAATAATAATAGTAAACCTGGATCTATACTGCCATATAATGCATTATAAGAGTCCAGGTAAGGGTGAGATTTTGCCTCGGATCTGGCCACGGTGGTCTACGCTCTTGTTACATCCCGATTAGATTACTGCAACGCACTCTACGTGGGGTTGCCTTTGAAGACTGTTCGGAAACTCCAACTAGCCCAGCGGGAGGCAGCCAGACTGCTCACCGGAGCATCATACAGGGAGCATACCACCCTCCTGTTGTGTCAGCTCCACTGGCTGCCGATCCAATTCCGAGCACAATTCAAAGTGCTGGTTTTGACCTACAAAACCCTATCCGGTTCCGGCCCAGTGTATCTGTCCAAACGGATCTCTCTCTACGTCCCACCCCGGAGTCTAAGATCTTCTGGGGAGGCCCTGCTCTCGGCCCCGCCTCTATCACAAGTGAGATTGGCGGGGAAGAGGAGCAGGGCCTTCTCAGTGGTGGCCCCTCACCTATGGAATTCACTCCCCGGGGAAATTAGATCAGCGACAACCCTCCTTTCCTTTAGGAGAAAATTGAAAACATGGATTTGGGACCAGGCATTCGGATAATCGGGCAGATAAAGAAAGGACTTTGACGATTGACAAGAATGGACAACGTGGAATGAAATTTTGGAACTCTGAAGAACGAACACTGAGCATGAGATTAGTTTTATTGATTGTGTTATATATTGACTGTTTTAATTGTTATAATTGTTTTAATTGCTGTTTTATATGTATGTGTATTACTGTGCAGGCATCAAATTGTGCCGTTTGTAAGCCGCCCTGAGTCCCTCCTCGGGGGTTGAGAAGGGCGGGGTAGAAGTACCCGAAATAAATAAATAAATAAAATTTTCTTCTCGTGATGTGGCCAAAGTACTTCATCTTTGCCTCTACTAGCCTTCTCTCCAATGAGCAGTGTGTATATGTGTGTGTGTACGTGTATATATGTGTGTGTTCGCGTATATATATGTGGTTTTGCCCATGCGTTGTAATATAATTTTTGGGGTTTTTTTTTGCTTTTTAAGTCTCTTCTGCTGTATTTTTCAGTGTTTTTATGAGTGATGGTCACTCGTTGGCCTGGTAGGTGTCTTGTGTCCAAATTTGGTGTCAATCCGTCCAGTGGTTTTTGAGTTCTGTTAATCCCACAAACTAACATTGCATTTTTATTTATATAGATTATTAATGATTAACAGTAGCATTGCCTAGCCCACATTTGAGTAGTTTGTTTGCAATGTCATGGGGGAACCTTGTCGAAGGCTTTACTGACATTGTTTTTTTCACTCTGAGAGAACCCTCTTAAGATCTTCCACCGAGACTCTGTGCTCTGGACGGCCCTTAGAAAGGCCTGCACCATGTGGAAGACTGACCACATTAAGGCTGCCTCGAAACCAGGCAGTCCGGGTAACTCTCAATCATAATAAGATGAGGTTGAAGAGGCCACAATGAAGGAAAACAGGGACTCACCGCTAGATCGAGTTGATCCAAGAGTGCGACTTCCTCTGCGAGGAGTTGGACGGAAGAGTCTGCGTTCACTGTCACAGAGCCACTGCTGACTGCAAAGGCAAAGCAAGAAAAAAGATATGTGTTAATGAGGAGTCCTACAAATCCCATTGTCTTGATTCAAATACAGGGATATTTGACCCATAACTGCAGAATCATATCCTGGGCTCTGCAAGGTGTGAGCAGGTCCTTTAGGCTGTTCTATGGCATGTTTCCCCTTGGTTGCTTCTATGAGAATAATAATAATAATAATAATAATAATAATAATAATGGGAAAGGAGGCAAACGCACGCAAGTTGAACAAATGATAAAAAGAAAGAGCTACGGGAGGATACCATAAACTGAAAGGAATAACCAGCAAATTGTACAAGGTGATAATTGATATTAAGGAGGAAAAAATAAAAGACGCAACACTAAGAGAGATATGGAAGGAAGACCTAGGGATTAGAATAAAAGAAGCGGATTGGGTACAATTATGGGATCAAAGATATTTAAAGAATTTATCGATACGTGTTAAAGAAAATGATTATAAATTGGTTTGGAAATGGTACTTAACACCAGTGAAGATTGCAAATATTAATAGGAATGTCACAAAAAAATTGTTGAAGAGGTTGCCAGGAGGTGGGTACATATATACATATGTGGTGGCAATGTAAATATGTAAATGAATTTTGGGGGAAGGTATTTGGAGAGATAAAAGCTATAATGGATATGAAGATAGGGGAAAGTGCAAGCATTGCATTGTTGTCACTAAATAATGTTAAGAAATTGAAAAAAACAGAGAAATATGCAATAGATAACATGTTAACCGCAGTAAGATCAGTGATAGCGAAGAACTGGAAAGGTAAATTAAATATATCAATTGAAGAATGGTAAAAAGAACTATGGAAAATAGCAAAAAATGATAAATTGACATGTAGGTTAAGAGTCAGGAAAGGGGTATGGAAGGAAAACGACTTTGATGAAGTTTGGTGAAAATTTATTGAGAATGGCTTAATAGAAGTAGATGGAAAATTACCTCCACAAGAAGAAATGGTATTTTGGAAAGAGAATGTAAATTGAAGTGGCTCGGAAGGGGGGGGGAGGGCACAAAGGTGAAATATATATATATACAAGGTACATATACACTTATAGTTGATGTAATGAATTAAGGATGGAATATAAGAGTATTGTAGGTATTGATGTATTCTAAGAAAATCAATAAAAAATATATATTTTAAAAAAGAGAATAATAATAATAATTTTATTTCTTACCTGCCTCTCCTCGAGGCAGGCCACAGCATAATTAAAACACATACGATTTGCAAACACAGCTTTCATTGCAGCTAGAATGATAATAGCGATATCCCGGAAGGGTGAAAGTACAGCAATCTCAAGGGAGATTGGAGAGAAAAGTTACAGGGGGAGGGGGGGGGTATTTAGTCAGATACCAATTGTACAAGTTCTCATGCTTAAAAAGATAAGAGAAGCCTGTAATTTACATCATAGGTAGACCTCAACTATGGGGGACAACATGAGAAAATACATCCAGAAAATCACATTGTCTGATTTTTAACGAATTTATTTGCAAACTAGCAGTCTCCTGCCATGCGTTGCTGTGGCCCAGTCTAGTGATCTGGAAAATAAAATAATCAGAAAGTGTTGGCTTCTAATATATGTAGTTTCTATATGTTTGTGGGTAAACATGAGGGTTCTGTGTGGGAAGTTTGCCCCAATTCTGTCTTTGGTGGGGTTCAGCATGCTCTTTGATTGTAGATGAACTATAAATCCCAGTAACAATCACTCCCAAATGTCAATGTCTATTTCCCTCAAACTCCATCTGTGTTCATATTTGGGAATATGGAGTATTTGTGCCAAGTTTGGTCCAGATCCATCATTGTTTGAGTCCACAGTGCTCTCTGGATGTAGGTGAACTACAACTCCCAAACTCAAGGTCAATGCCCAACAAAGCCTTCCAGTATTCTCTGTTGGTCATGGGAGTTCTGTGTGCCAAGATTTGTTCAATTCTATCACTGGTGGAGTTCAGAATGCTCTTTGATTGTAGGTTAACTATAAATCCTAGCAACGACAACTCCCAAATGACAAAATTAATTTTTTGAGTGATGGTCACTCCTAGGTGTCTTGTGGCCAAATTTGGCGGCAATTCGTCCAGAGGTTTTTAAGTTATGTTAATCCCACAAACGGACATTACATTTATATATAGAGAGATTATAGTAGAAAATTAAGTATTGAGTCACCTACAAACAAGCAAGATTTCTGAGTCCCACAGGCAGGCTCCTCTGCCCTCCACTCATTACCTGTAGTAATGGCACCTATTTGAACTTGGTATCAGTCTAAAAGACACCTGTCCACAACCTGAAGCAGTCACACTCCAAACTCCACTCTGGTGAAGGCCAAAGAGCTGTCGAAGGACACCACAAACAAAATTGTCACCCTGCACCAGACTGGGAAGACTGAATCTGCAATAGGCAAGCGGCTTGGTGTGAAGAAATCAACCGTGGGAGCAATAATCAGAAAATGGAAGCGATACAAGACCACTGATCATCTCCCTCGATCTGGGGCTCCACACAAGATCTCACCCTGTGGGGTCAAAAGGATCACAAGAACGGTGACCAAGCATCCCAGAACTATACGGGAGAACCTAGTGAATGACCTGCAGAGAGCTGGGACCAACGTAACAAAGGCTAAAATCAGTAACACACTACGCCACCGCCAGGGACTCAGATCCTGCAGTGCCAGACATGTCTTCCTGTTTAAGCCAGTACATGTCTGGCGCTGACTGAAATTTGCTAGAGAGCATTTAGATGATCCAGAAGAGTATTGGGAGAATGTCATATGAATGTCAGATGAAACCAAAGTAGAACTGTTTGGCAGAAACACAACTCGTCGTGTTTGGAGGAGAAAGAATGCTGAGTTGCATCCAAAGAACGCCATCCCTACTGTGAAGCATGGGGGTGGCAACATCATGCTTTGGGGCTGTTTCTCTGCAAAGGGACCAGGGCAACCGATCCGTATACATGAAAGAATGAATGGGACCATGTATTGTGAGATTTGGAGTGCAAACCTCCTTCCATCAGCAAGGGCACTGAAGATGAAACATGGCTGGGTCTTTTAGCATGACAGTAATATTTATTTTATTTATTTCACAGTTTTCTATACCGAGCTTCTCAACCTCATTGAGGGACTCAGCCCGGTTTACAGCCATAAAAAACACCAAGCACACCGTAATACCAAGCACACTGCCAGGGCAACGAAGGAGTGGCTTCGTAAGAAGCATTTCAAGGTCCTGGAGTGGCCTATAGAAAACCTTTGGAGGGAGTTGAAAGTCCGTGTTGCCCAGCGACAACCCCAAAACATCACTGCTCTTGAGGAAATCTGCATGGAGGAACGGGCCAACATACCAGCAACAGTGTGTGCCAACCTTATGAGGACTTACAGAAAACATTTGACCTCTGTCATTGCCAAAGGATATATAACAAAGAATTGAGATGAACTTTTGTAATGGACCAAATACTTATTTTCCACCACAATTTGCAAACAAATTCGATAAAAATCAGACAATGTGATTTTCTGGATGTGTTCTCTCATGTTCTATCTCATAGGTCTACGTATGATGTCAATTACAGGCCTCCTTCATCTTTTTAAGTGGGAGAACTTGTACAATTGATATCTGACTAAATCTCCCCCCCCCCCCACTGTATTAGAAAATATACAAATGGCCAAGTTGTCTAACGGACTTCAAGTTAAACATTAATAGAAGTTTCTAAATATACGGAGCCTGGCTTTTTGCATATATATTGAAAGGAAGGCAAAAGTGGATTTTAGGGAAAGCTGCAAGGAGAAGAATTTAAGGAACATACTAGGGTAGATATAATAATAATAGAATTTATTACATAAATAATAATAATTATTATTAATATTATTATTATTATTATTATTAATAATAATAATAATAATAATGCTATCTTCCTGCTTGGCAGAATGGGGATGGACTGGATGACTCCTGGAGTCCCTTCTGGCTCTATGAGAATAACAATCATAGTTATATTTCTTACCCACCCCTCCTTGTGGCTCGAGGTGGGTCACAGCATAATTAAAACATATAGAGGTTGCAAAAATTCTAAAAATACACATATTAAAATGTACTTCTATAAAAGATAAATATTAAAGTGTATTACGTAACTTCCTGGCCCCAAAACATTTGCTAATCCCAACAAAAAATATGTGTGGTAAAAGCAGTACATTCCATGGCATTGGCCCCACTCTGCAGACCCACCGAAGTACTTTGTGGAGGCCCCGTCCTCAGCGAAGACCGTCACCACACCGGGCCTCAGGACTTGCAGGGTTGGGACATGGGCGGCCAAGATGCCAAAGGCCCCGCTGAGCGTGGGGACATCCACCTGTTTCACGGGGGCTGCGTTGTAGAAGACCTGTGGAGGGGAATAATAACAATAATAGTTATAATATCCATGTAGTGGAGGTTCCACATTCCCACCTCTAACAACAACAACAACATTAATGTGGGTGAGGTTGCACATTCCCACCTCTAACAATAACACAATAACAATAATATTCATGTGGGTAGAGGTTCCACACTCATACCTCCAATAATAATAATAATAATAATAATAATAATAATAATAATAATAATATCAGTCACAAAATCCTTTTGCCAATTAACTGACACAGCTATCTCTTAGTTCACTGTTTAACATTTAAAATGGATAGACATGTTACTCCTTTAGAGTTTCACCCACAAGAACATTTCAAATAAATGTCTTTATTTAGATTTTGCTTATGTTTATTAAGTCTCTATTCTACTTTGGTTAGACCACACCTGGAATATTGTATCCAATTCTGGGCACCACAACTGAAGAGAGGTATTGGCAAGCTGGAATGTGTCCAGAGGAGGGCGACTAAAATGATCAAGGGTCTGGAGAACAAGCCCTATGAGGAACGGCTTAAGGAGCTGGGCATGTTTAGCCTGAAGAAGAGAAGGCTGAGAGGAGATATGATAGCCATGTATAAATATGTGAGAGGAAGCCACAGGGAGGAGGGAGCAAGCTTGTTTTCTGCTTCCTTGGAGACTAGGATGCGGAACAATGGCTTTAAACTACAAGAGAGGAGATTCCGTCTGAACATGAGGAAGAACTTCCTGACTGTGAGAGCCGTTCAGCAGTGGAACTCTCTGCCCCGGAGTGTGGTGGAGGCTCCTTCTTTGGAAGCTTTTAAACAGAGGCTGGATGGCCATCTGTCGGGGGTGATTTGAATGCAATATTCCTGCTTCTTGGCAGGGGGTTGGACTGGATGGCCCATGAGGTCTCTTCCAACTCTTTGATTCTATGATTCTTGGAATATGTGGTCTCGCAATTCCAGGCGTTCTTGGAAGAAACTGATTATCTAGACCTGTCACAGTCTGGCTTCAGACTGGGACATGGAACTGAAACAGCTTTGGTCTCCTTGGTGGGTGATCTGCATAGGGAATTTGACAGGGGGAGTGTTGGTTCTCCTGGGCCTCTCAGAGGCCTTCGATACTGTAGATCACAGTATCCTTCTGAGACGTCTCACGGTTAAGGGGCTTGGTGGCACCGTTTTGCAATGGCTCTAGTCCTTCCTGGAGGGTTAGTCTCAGAAGGTGTTGTTGGGGGACACCTGCTGGGCCCCACAGCCTTTGTTCTGTGGTGTCCCGCAGGGCTCAGTACCGTCCCCCATGTTGTTTAACATCTACATGAAGCCGCTGGGAGAGATCATCCAGAGTTTTGGTCCACGCCTTGGTTACATCCAGACTGGACTATTGCAATGCCCTCTACATGGGGCTGCCCTTGAAGAAGGCCTGGAAGTTTCAATTGGTACAACGGGCAGCAGCCAGGCTCCTTACAGGGGCAAACTATAGGGAGCATACAACACCCCTATTAAAACAGTTTCATTGGCTGCCGATAAGTTGCCAAGCCAAATTCAAGGTGCAGGTTATGACCTTATAAAGCCCTAAACGGTTCAGGCCCCGCATATCTTCGCGACTGCATCTCCTTCTATGAACCAGCGCAAAATCTAAGATCTTCTAGGGAGGCCCTCCTTTCGCTCCCACCACCGTCACAAGTACGGTTGGTGGGGACGAGAGGGCTTTCTCGGTGGTGGCTCCCCGCCACCGTCACAAGTACGGTTGGTGGGGACGAGAGGGCTTTCTCGGTGGTGGCTCCCCGCCACCGTCACAAGTACAGTTGGTGGGGACGAGAGGGCTTTCTCGGTGGTGGCTCCCCGCCACCGTCACAAGTACGGTTGGTGGGGACGAGAGGGCTTTCTCAGTGGTGGCTCCCCGCCTCTGGAACGCCCTTTCAAGGGAAATAAGACAGGCCCCATCCCTCCCCTCCTTTCGTAGGACCTTAAAGACCTGGTGGTTTCAACAAGCCTTTTTTTTTTGTCGTGTCAGGAGCGACTTGAGAAACTGCAAGTCGTTTCTGGTGTGAGAGAATTAGCCGTCTGCAAGGACGTTGTCCAGGGGACGCCCGGATGATTTGATGTTTTTATTATCCTTGTGGGAGGCTTCTCTCATGTCCCCGCATGGGGAACTGGAGCTGATAGAGGGAGCTCATCCACCTCTCCCTGGATTTGAACCTGCGACCTGTCGATCTTCAGTCCTGCCGGCACAGGGGTTTAACCCACTGTGCCACCGGGGGCTCTCAAACAAGCCTTTGAGAATGACCAGTTCTAGCCCAGCCCCAAACATTGCTTAATTCTATTTTAAAATATTGGTTTTAAAATGTACTTTAAAAAAAAACATTCACAGTCCCTTTGAGTCTCTATTGTTGTTGTTATGTTTCTTTTTCTCAATTGCTAGGATTGGCAGATTGCTCAAAAGGATGCCATATACAATTCAAATCTCAAGACTATAAGCACTAAAGCTAGAGCTTTCAAAAAAGGAAGAAACTAAAATATACAATACTTATATATTGTTATATTATCATATGAATTCCCCAATGAGTTCCCTCTTGGATGGCATTGGTTCTAATGGCTTGTTCTTAGGCTGCAAGAATCAGGCCCTCCATTTTTTTTCCAAAGTTCCATTTGTGAGTCACATTCATGTTTTTTCTTTGTCAAATTTGCTCTCAATTTTTTCCCAGGAACTGTCCAGGGAGAGCCTTCTTTTGCCAGTTCTCTCTTCTCCTCTACATTGTATTTCTATGGTACTCCCTCTTTGTCTTTTGCACTTCAAGCAGTAGAGCCCCCGGTGGCACAGTGGGTTAAACCCTTGTGCCAGCAAGACTGAAGACTGACAGGTCGCAGGTTCGAATATGGGGAGAACGCAGATGAGCTCCCTCTGTCAGCTCAGGCTCCCCATGTGGTGACATATGAGAAAGCTTCCTACAAGGATGGCAAAACATCAGGACAATGTCCTTGCAGACAGCCAATTATCTCACACCAGATGAGACTTGCAGTTTCTCAAGTCACTCCTGGCACAAAAAAATTACATTATTATCGTTTACTTTATTCTAATGATAAATTATTATAATTACGTTGTTGTTGTTGTGGCAAAAGTATGATAGCTGGGACCCAATGACAAGACAGCGCAGCGAGTGGGAGACACAGGTGAGACAGAGTTATGGCAAGATAGCTCACCAGAAAGGGGGGGGGGCAGGAAACAGTCTGTCGGCCCCCCAGTCCAGCCTGTCCGGATTTGTTGTTGTTCATTCGTTCAGTCGCTTCCAACTCTTCGTGACCTCATGAAGAAACACACGCCAGAGCTCTCTGTTGGCTGTCACCACCCTCAACTCCTTCAAGGTCAAGCCGGTCATTTCAAGGATGCCATCCATCCATCTTGCCCTTGGTCGGCCCCTCTTCCTTTTTTCTTCCATTTTTCCCAGCATAATTGTCTTCTCTAAGCTTTCCTGTCTTCTCATGATGTAGCCAAAGGACTTCATCTTTGCCTCTACGATCTTTCCCTCTAATGAGCAGTCGGGCTTTATTTCCTGAAGTATGGACTGGTTGGATCTTCTGGTGGTCCAAGGCACTCTCAGAACTTTCCTCCAACACCACAGTTCAAAAGCATCTATCTTCCTTCACTCAGCCTTCCTTATGGTCCAGCTCTCACATCCGTAGGTGACTACAGGGAATATCATTGCTTTTACTATGCAGACCTTCCTTGTCAGTGCGATGTCTCTACTCTTCACTATTTTATCGAGATTGGTCATTACTCTCCTCCCAAGAAGTAAGCATCTTCTGATTTCCTGGCTGCAGTCTGCATCTGCAATAATCTTTGCACCTAGAAATACAAAGTTTGTCATGGCCTCCGCATTTTCTCCCTCTAATTGCCAGTTATCAATCAGTCTGGTTGCCATAATCTTGATTTATTTGATGTTTTTGTAATTCTAATGATAAATAATTATTATTATTACGTTGGTGTTGTGGCAAAAGTATGATAGCTGGGACCCAATGCCGAGACAGCGCAGCGAGTGGGAGACGCAAGTGCGACAGAGGCGTGGCAAGATAGTTCACCAGAAAAGGGGGGGGGGGGAGACACAGGAAACAGCCTGTCACCCCCCCCCTCTCCAGTCCGGCCTGTCTGGATAGCTTAAGGCAGGGGTCCTCAAACTTTTTAAACAACGGGCCAGGTCAGAGTCCTTCAAACTGTTGGAGGGCCGGATTATACTTTGAAAAAACATGAATGAATTCCTATGCACAATGCACATATCTTATTTGTAGTGCAAAAAACCACTTAAAACCAATACAATAATTAAAATGCAGAACAATTTTAACAAATATAAACACATTAGCATTTCAATGGGAAGTGTGGGCCTGCTTTTGGCTGATGAGCTAGGATTGTTGTTGTTGTTTGCTTTCAAGCCGTTTCAGACTTAGGTTGACCCTGAACGAGGGCCGGGTAAATGACCTTGGAGGGCCATATCCGGCCCCCAGGCCTTAGTTTGAGGACCCCTGGCTTAAGGCTATCCAGATATCGTATGCAAACACGTTCAAAAATGTAACATTTTCGCTTCTCTCATTCTGACCCGCATTGTGCAACCAGCATTGGGCCCCAGCTATGGTTTTAAGAAAGACCTAAAAACCTGGCTCTTCTGTTGTGCTTTTGGAGAATGACCACTCACCCCATCCGGTTGTCTTAGCCTACAGCTGCCCTCAGAATCAAGCATCTTCCCACCCCTAAAATGGCTATTTTTTTTTCTCTTTTTCTATGCAATTTTGATGTTGTTGTTTGTTGTTTATGTTTTGGTTTTATTTTGCTGTAACATGTTGTCCGGGCTTGGCCCCATGTAAGCCACTCCGAGTCCCCATTGGGGAGATGGTGGAGGGGTATAAATAAAGTATTATTATTATTATTATTATTAATCCCATGGTTCCTCCCTGTTGGGCTCCTACTCCTCCTTTTATCCCTATCTCACCCAGAGTTTTAACATTTTATTATTTATTTATTTATTTACCTTACTTATATACCACTGTTCTCAGCCCGAAGGCGACTCACAGTGGTTCACAACAAATACGAACAGCAAAAATTCAGTGCTACAGTATAGAAACAGTTAACAACCTAACACATTACACAATTAATAAACAGTTACTACAATACCCATTCACTGTCGCCTCGTCATCAAAAACATGTTTACCTCATACATTTGGCTCGCCCTCCGTGTCTGGTTTTACTATGCTGTTTTATATTGTTGATTTTGTTATTTCATATTTTGTTATGATGTATTTTCCTATTGTGTGTTTATTATGTTGTATTGTATTTTGGGCTTGGCCTCATGTTAGCCATCCCGAGTCCCCTTTGGGGAGATGGTGGCAGGTTATAAATAAAGTGTTTTATTATTATTATCATACTTTCGCCATTGTTAATCTCAAGTCGCTCCTGACACCAAAAAAAACCCCAAACCTTTAAGCAGTAGCTGTTGCTGTTATTATCATCATCTTATTCTCTGCCTTCCCCAATACGTTTCTCCCCTAACAATCCTATATTATCTATATAAATAAAAATGTAATGTTGGGAGTATGTATGTTGGGAGGGCCTGAGGCTGTGAGGAATGGTGGGAGTTGGAGTCCAAAACACCTGGAAGGAAGGAGGGAAGGCCCAAATTGGCCCAGGCCTATGATGTTCTGATCGCTACAATCACAGAGTATTCTGAATCCCACCAACGATAGAATTGGGCAAAACCATCCACACCGAACCCCCATGTGGGCCACAACAACGCATGGCAGGGGACGGCTAGTCTATATAAATAAAAATGTAGTGTTCATTTGTGAAATTAACAGAACTCATAAACCACTGGCCGAAATGACACCAAATTTGGACACAAGACACCTAACAACCCAATGTATGTCCTTCACTCAAAAAACTGATTTTGTCATTTGGGAGTTGCAGTTGCTGGGCTTTATAGTTCACCTACAATCAAAGAGCATTCTGAACCCCACCAACGATGGAATTGAACCAAACTTGGCACACAGTTCTCCCATGACCAAGAGAAAATACTGGAAAGGTTTGGTGGGTAGTGTCCTTTGGTTTTGGAGTTGTAGTTCACCTACATCTAGAGATCACTGTGGACTCAAACAATGATGGATCTGGACCAAACTTGGCACAAATACTCAGTATGTCCAAATGTGAAAACTGGTGGAGTTTGGGGAAATAACCTTGACACTTGGGAGTTGTAGTTGCTGGGAGTTATAGTTCACCTACAATCAAAGAGCTTTCTGAACTCCAGCAACAACGGAATTGAACCAGTCGTGGCACAAAGAACTCCCATGACCAACAGAAAATACTGGAAGGGTTTGGGTTAGCGACTATCACTAAAAAAAAAAAAAGGATTTTGTCATTTGGGAGTTGTAGTTGCTGGGATTTATAGTACACCTACAATGAAAGAGCATTCTGAACTCCACCAATGATTAAATTGAACCAAACGTGGCACACAGTTCTCCCATGACCAACAGAAAATACTGGAAGGGTTTGGTGGGCAGTGTCCTTTGGTTTTGAAGTTGTAGTTTATCTACATCCAGAGAGCACTGTGGACTCAAACAATGATGGATCTGGACCAAACTTGGCACAAATACTCAGTATGCCCAAATGTGAACACTGGTGGAGTTTGGGGAAAATAACCTTAACACTTGGGAGTTGTAGTTGCTGAGAGTTATAGTTCACCTACAACCACAGAGCATTCTGAATCCCACCAACGATAGAATTGGGCCAAACCTCCCACACAGCACCCCCATGTGGGCCACAGCAACGCATGGCAGGGGACGGCTAGTCTATATAAATAAAAATGTAATGTTCGTTTGTGGGATTAGCATAACTAAAAAACCACTGGACGAATTGACACCAAATTTGGACACAAGACACCTAACAACCCAATGTATGTCCTTCGCTCAAAAAATTGTCATTTGCGAGTTGTTGCTGGGATTTATAGTTCACCTACAATCAAAGAGGATTCTGAACCCCACTAACAATGGAATTGAACCACACTTGGCACACAGTTCTCCCATGACCAACAGAAAATGCTGTAAGGGTTTGGTGGGCACTGACCTTGAGTTTGGGAGTTGTAGTTCACCTACATCCAGAGGTCACTGTGGACTCAAACAATGATGGATCTGGACCAAACTCTACAGGAATACTCAATATGCCCAAATGTGAACACTTGTAGAGTTTGGGGAAAATATAATCTGGACATTCGGGAGTTGTAGTTGTTGGGATTTATAGTTCACCTACAATCACAGAGCATTCTGAACCCCACCAACGATAGAATTGGGCCAAACCTCCCACACAGAAACCCCATGCGGGCCATAGCATCGCGTGGCAGGGGACGGCTAGTTACTACATATAATTATTCTGCAACGGGCCTGGGCCAGCTTGGTCCTTCCCTCCCTCCCTCCTTCCAGGTGTTTTGGACTCCAACTCCCACCATTCCTCTCAGCCTCAGAATGAGGGGGGAAAAGCAAGGGCCTGAGGCTGTGAGGGTGAAAATTGCTGGAAGAAACATTAACAACCTCAGATATGGAGATGACACCACTCTGATGGCCAAAAGCGAGGAGGAGCTGAGGAGCCTTCTAATCAAGGTGAAAGAAGAAAGCGCAAAAGCTGGGTTGCAGCTAAACGTCAAAATAACCAAGATTATAGCAACAAGAATGATTGACAACTGGGAAATAGAGGGAGAAAACGTGAAGGCCGTGACAGACTTTGTATTTCTAGGTGCAAAGATAACTGCAGATGCAGACTGTGGCCAGGAAATCAGAAGACGCTTACTTCTTGGGAGGAGAGCAATGTCCAATCTCGATAAAATAGTAAAGAGTAGAGACATCAGACTGGCAACAAAGATCCGCCTAGTCAAAGCCATGGTATTCCCTGTAGTAACCTACGGATGTGAGAGCTGGACCTTAGGGAAGGCTGAGCAAAGGAAGATCGATGCTTTTGAGCTGTGGTGTTGGAGGAAAGTGCTGAGAGTGCCTTGGACTGCGAGAAGATCCAACCAGTCCATCCTCCAGGAAATAAAGCCCGGCTGCTCACTGGAGGGAAGGATACTAGAGACAAAGTTGAAGTACTTTGGCCACATCATGAGGAGACAGGAAAGCCTGGAGAAGACAATGATGCTGGGGAAAGTGGAAGGCAAAAGGAAGAAGGGCCAACCAAGGGCAAGATGGATGGATGGCATCCTTGAAGTGACTGGACTGACCTTGAAGGAGCTGGGGGTGGTGACGGCTGACAGGGAGCTCTGGCGTGGGCTGGTCCATGAGGTCACGAAGAGTCGGAGACGACTGAACGAATGAACAACAACACCAACGAGGCTGTGAGGAATGGTGGGAGTTGGAGTCCAAAACACCTGGATGGAAGGAGGGAAGGCCCAAATTGGCCCAGGCCTATAATGTTCTGATCTCCCTCCCATCTGCCCCTGGGGTGCCTATCTTGCGGCAAGGTCCCGCTGGCGAGTGGCCCGGATGTGCCCCCTCCTTGCCTGGCCGCCATCTTGCTCCCTTCAGCAACCCCGTCCTGACCTGTGAGGGTGAGGCGAAGGTGAAGGCCATCTGGGCCTGGGAAGCGGAGGCAGGGGCGGCGGCCTCTGCGTAGCACCTGGCGGGGGCCCGGGCGGACAGGGAGAGGGCCCGGAGGCGGAGGAAGCAGCGCCCGGCTTGGAAGACCATGATAGCTGGAAGGGCAAGCGGTAGGAAGACAAGCAGTAACCGGAAGTACAACCCCGCCAGGACCGGAAACCCCTCCTCCTCCGCCATTTTGGAGTGACGTCACCCCTGGAAAGCTTGCTGTATTTACTACCATCCCCATCAGGCACCGCGGCGCAATCACCCGCATTCCATGCCTCCGCGCGCTGCAATGCCCCATGGGAAACCGAGTACAACTTTACTATTACTTACTTAGGCGATCCCTCGTTGGCCAATTAGGATAGTCTTCCGGGATCAGTATTCTTGTGGCTGTGGAGCCCTATTCTTGACCTGCATCTTCTCCCGCAGTGAGGGCATTGGTTTCCAGGTGGAAAGTGGACTTGGGGTGGGCTTGACGCGCCTTCCTCTTGGCACGTTTTTCTCTTTCGCCCTCCATTAGTGCCTCTTCAAATTCTGCAGCACTGCTGGTCACAGCTGACCTCCAGCTGGAGCGCTCAAGGGCCAGGGCTTCCCAGTTCTCAGTCTCTATGCCAGAGTTTTTAAGGTTGGCTTTGAGCCTGTCTTTCATTCTCTTTTCCTGCCAACTAACATTCCGTTTTCCGTTCTTGAGTTTGGAGTAGAGCAACTGCTTTGGAAGACGGTGGTCGGGCATCCGGACAACGTGGCCGGTCCAGCGGAGTTGATGGTGGAGGACCATCGCTTCAATGCTGGTGGTCTTTGCTTCATTCTCCTCCATTCCTGCCTCTTCAAATTTTGCAGCACTGCTGGTCACAGCTGACCTCCAGCTGGGGCACTCAAGGGTCAGGGCTTCCCACTTCTGTGTCTATGCCACAGTTTTTAAGGTTGGCTTTAAGCCCATCTTTCAATCTCTTTTCCTGCCAACCAACATTCCGTTTTCCGTTCTTGAGTTTGGAGTAGAGCAACTGCTTTGGAAGACGGTGGTCGGGCATCCGGACAACGTGGCCGGTCCAGCGGAGTTGATGGTGCAGGACCATCGCTTCAATGCTGGTGGTCTTTGCTTCATTCTCCTCTATTCGAGCCTCTTCAAATTCTGCAGCACTGCTGGTCACAGCTGACCTCCAGCTGGAGCGCTCAAGGGCCAGGGCTTCCCACTTCTCAGTGTCTATGCTAGAGTTTTAAGGTTGGCTTTGAGCCCATCTGGGCAAGGTGGTTGAGAGGGCAGCAGTGGAACAGTTGCAGCAGTTCCTAAATGACACAGCCGGACTCGATCCCTTCCAGTCCGGCTTCCGTAGGGGGCACGGGACGGAGACTGTACTGGTTGCCATCACAGATCAACTGCTTGTGTTATTGGACCTCACAGCAGCATTTGATACGGTCGATCACAATCTATTGACCCACCACCTAGCCATGACTGGGGTTAGGGGGATACCCCTTAAGTGGGTGTCCTCCTTCCTCCAGAATCGGGGACAGCGTTAGGTGAGGGGAGGGATGGTTTTCGAGAGATCTCCGCTAACTTGCGGGGTCCTGCAGGGAGCTATTCTCTCTCCTCTATTATTTAACATCTATATGCGACCGCTTGCCCAACTGGTGCGGAGCTTTGGTCTTGAGTGCCACCAGTATGCTGATGACACTCAGCTCATTCTGAGGATGGAGGGCCGGCCGGACTCTGTACCCGAAAATTTCCATCAGTGCCTTGAGGCCGTTACTGGATGGTTGCATGCCAGCAGGTTGAGGGTGAATCCAGCGAAGACAGAGATCCTTTGGCTGGGCCGTCCGGGTGGGAGGGAGATCCAGCTGCCTACCCTGGATGGCGAGACACTACGTCCGTCATCTTCTGTAAAAAGCCTTGGTGTCTTATTGGACCCGCTGCTCACAATGGAGGCCCAGGTCTCTGCTGTGAGCAGATCTGCGTTGTTTCTAGCACCCACTTTTTGCTTGATGTTCAGACAGTGCTTCTTGTAGGTCAGAGCACCTTCAGGATGAGAATCAATATCTCTTTTAAACTGGTTTGCCCAGAATCGGACACAGTGTGGTTCCAGGTAAAGAGGTCTGACCAAAGTGGAATGGAGCAGCACCAGGGCTTCCCTCGATCTGGGCACAAGCCTCCTTTGGATGCAACCTAGTTTCCCACTGGATTTTTTGAGCTGCTGCATCTCACCCTTGGCTCATGTTCAGCTTGTTCCCCACAAAGATTCCAAGATCTTTCTCACCTGTATCTCTGTTGTTGAGCCAGGCATCACCCAACCTGTCTCTTTGCATTTCATCTTTTCTGCCTAAATCTGTGTCGTATCTTACATTTGTCCTCGTTGAAATTCATGTTGTTCGTTTTCGCCATTCAGCATTGCCTACTCAAGGAGGACACCATCTGATCCCTCCTGACAGAGGGACATCTAGACCCCTCCCCACCAAAGGAAAAAAGAATGCAAAATCCAACACAAGAGGAAAGTTTCCCCAGATGCCTTTATTATTTTGGGAATCACAGTTTTGCCTGAGGATCGGGGTTGGAGCGAGGCAGAAGTGGGGAGGGGGCTATAAATATAAATAAATAGGCGGTCAGTAGTTGGAAGCCCCCTCCCTCCAGTGGCTATTGTTGGGTCTCAGAGCATCTGGGCACTCTGGGCATGCTCAGAAACCCTTGAATTATTGAGTTGGAAGAGACCTCGTGGGCCATCCAGTCCAACCCCTTTCTGCCAAGAAGCAGGAAAATCGCATTCAAAGCACCCCTGACAGATGGCCAGGGGCCACCCTCAGATTCGGGGGCCACCCTCAGAGTTGGGGGGCACCCTCAGGGTTAACCAGCCAGGCAAGGAGAACCCATCCGAGCCCTCCCAACAGATGGCCATAGACATGATCAATAGAATTCCAGAGAGAGAAGTGATAGATGTATCATAAAAGTCAGGGGAGACCTCAAGGGAAAACACCATCCAATCCCTCCCGACAGATGGCCATCACTCTGCTTCAAAACCTCCATAGAAGCAGAAATCTCTACTTCTCTGTTCCAGGAGAGTTATTATTATTATTATTATTATTATTATTATTATTATATTAAATAATAATAAGGGAGGCTCTTTGAGTATCTCATTTCAAGAGCATCCAATAATAATAATAATAATAATAATAATAATAATAAAGAGGGCTCTTTGGGCATCTCATTTCCATACAAGGTGAGGAGTCATAGCCCCATCCAGGGATGGGTGTTTTTTGCTTTTTTTGGAGGGGGGTCTTCCTGGGCAAAGGGCCTTCCTCATTCGGCCTTCTTGGCCTTGCGCTTGCGGGTGCCCTCGTTCAGCTCCTCCCGGGACTTGGCTGGTGGCTCGTGCTGGGCATGCTGACTGGGCTCATGGTGGTGCTGGTGGGGGTCTTCGTGGGAGGGGGTCGCCGAGCCAAAGAGGATGGAGCAGAGGGCGCCTTCCACCAGGGCAAATGGGGAGCCATGCGAGTGTGTGGCCGTCATGAAGACCTGCAAGAAAAGAAAATCCCTGTCGTAAGCCCAGCAAAGGGCATCTAGTCCAACCTCCTCCTGCCAGGCAGGGAAGGTGGCCAGAACGGCATAAAAAAACCTCCAAACAGTATCAGGCCAGACTTCGAATGATGCAAGAAAGGGCAAAGATATCAAGAGCGGCCATCCAACCTCTGAATAATAATAATAATAATAATAATAATAATAATAATAATGGCCATCCAGCTTCAATATTGATGATGATGACGACAGTTAGAAGAGTCCACATGGGCCATCCAACCTCTGAATAATAATAATAATAATAATAATAATAATAATAATAATAATAATAGAGTAGGAAGAGACCCCAAGGACCATCTAGTTCTGCCCCCTTCTGCCTTCATGCAGGAAAAGCATAATCAAAGCCCTCCTGACAGATAGCCATCCAGCTACTGATGATGATGATGACAGTTGGAAGAGACCACATGGGCCATCCAACCTCTGAATAATAATAATAAGAATAATAATAATAATAGTAGTAGTAGTAGTAATAATAAAATAATAATAATAATAGAGTTGGAAGAGACCCCAAGGACCATCTAGTTCTGCCCCCTTCTGCCTTCATGCAGGAAAAGCACAATCAAAGCCCTCCTGACAGATGGCCATCCAGCTTCAATATTGATGATGATGATGATGACAGAGTTGGAAGAGACCACATGGGCCATCCAACCTCTGAATAATAATAATAATAATAATAATAATAATAATAATAATAATAATAATAATATAATAATAATAATAGAGTTGGAAGAGACCCCAAGGACCATCTTGTTCTGCCCCCTTCTGCCTTCATGCAGGAAAAGCACAATCAAAGCCCTCCTGACAGATGGCCATCCAGCTTCAATATTGATGATGATGATGCCAGTTGGAAGAGACCACATGGGCCATCCAACCTCTGAATAATAATAATAATAATAATAATAATAATAATAATAATAATAGAGTAGGAAGAGACCCCAAGGACCATCTAGTTCTGCCCCCTTCTGCCTTCATGCAGGAAAAGCATAATCAAAGCCCTCCTGACAGATAGCCATCCAGCTACTGATGATGATGATGACAGTTGGAAGAGACCACATGGGCCATCCAACCTCTGAATAATAATAATAATAATAATAATAATAATAATAATAGAGTTGGAAGAAACCCCAAGGTCCATCTAGTTCTGCCCCCTTCTGCCTTCATGCAGGAAAAGCACAATCAAAGCCCTCCTGACAGATGGCCATCCAGCTTCAATATTGATGATGATGATGATGATGCCAGTTGGAAGAGACCACATGGGCCATCCAACCTCTGAATAATAATAATAATAATAATAATAATAATAATAATAATAATCTATATAAATAAAAATGTAATGTTCGTTTGTAGGATTAACAGAACTCAAAAACCATCGGACGAATTGACACCAAATTTGGACACAAGACACCTAACAACCCAATGTATGTCCTTCACTCAAAAAAAATTGATTTTGTCATTTGGGAGTTGTAGTTGCTGGGATTTATAGTTCACCTACAATCAAAGAGCATTCTGAACCCCACCAACGATGGAATTGAACCAAACTTGACACACAGATCTCCCATGAACAACAGAAAATACTGGAAGGGTTTGGTGGGCAGTGTCCTTTGGTTTTGGAGTTCTAGTTCACCTACATTCAGAGATCACTGTGGACTCAAACAATGATGAATCTGGACCAAACTCTACACGAATACTCAATATGCCCAAACGTGAACACTGGTGGAGTTTGGGGGAAATAGAATCTTGACATTTGGGAGTTGTAGTTGCTGGGATTTATAGTTCACCTACAATCACAGAGCATTCCAAACCCCACCAACGATAGAATTGGGCCAAACGTCCCACACAGAACCCCCATGTGGGCCACAGCAACGCGTGGCAGGGGATGGCTAGTAATAATAATAATAATAGAGTTGGAAGAGACCCCAAGGTCCATCTAGTTCTGCCCCCTTCTGCCTTCATGCAGGAAAAGCACAATCAAAGCCCTCCTGACAGATGGCCATCCAGCTTCAATATTGATGATGATGACGACAGTTGGAAGAGACCACATGGGCCATCCAACCTCTGAATAATAATAATAATAATAATGGCCATCCAGCTTCAATATTGATGATGATGACGACAGTTAGAAGAGTCCACATGGGCCATCCAACCTCTGAATAATAATAATAATAATAATAATAATAATAATAATAATAATAGAGTAGGAAGAGACCCCAAGGACCATCTAGTTCTGCCCCCTTCTGCCTTCATGCAGGAAAAGCATAATCAAAGCCCTCCTGACAGATAGCCATCCAGCTACTGATGATGATGATGACAGTTGGAAGAGACCACATGGGCCATCCAACCTCTGAATAATAATAATAATAAGAATAATAATAATAGTAGTAGTAGTAATAATAAAATAATAATAATAATAGAGTTGGAAGAGACCCCAAGGACCATCTAGTTCTGCCCCCTTCTGCCTTCATGCAGGAAAAGCACAATCAAAGCCCTCCTGACAGATGGCCATCCAGCTTCAATATTGATGATGATGATGACAGAGTTGGAAGAGACCACATGGGCCATCCAACCTCTGAATAATAATAATAATAATAATAATAAAATAATAATAATAATAATAGAGTTGGAAGAGACCCCAAGGACCATCTTGTTCTGCCCCCTTCTGCCTTCATGCAGGAAAAGCACAATCAAAGCCCTCCTGACAGATGGCCATCCAGCTTCAATATTGATGATGATGATGCCAGTTGGAAGAGACCACATGGGCCATCCAACCTCTGAATAATAATAATAATAATAATAATAATAATAATAATAGAGTAGGAAGAGACCCCAAGGACCATCTAGTTCTGCCCCCTTCTGCCTTCATGCAGGAAAAGCATAATCAAAGCCCTCCTGACAGATAGCCATCCAGCTACTGATGATGATGATGACAGTTGGAAGAGACCACATGGGCCATCCAACCTCTGAATAATAATAATAATAAGAATAATAATAATAGTAGTAGTAGTAATAATAAAATAATAATAATAATAGAGTTGGAAGAGACCCCAAGGACCATCTAGTTCTGCCCCCTTCTGCCTTCATGCAGGAAAAGCACAATCAAAGCCCTCCTGACAGATGGCCATCCAGCTTCAATATTGATGATGATGATGATGACAGAGTTGGAAGAGACCACATGGGCCATCCAACCTCTGAATAATAATAATAATAATAATAATAATAATAATAATAATAATAATAAAATAATAATAATAATAATAGAGTTGGAAGAGACCCCAAGGACCATCTTGTTCTGCCCCCTTCTGCCTTCATGCAGGAAAAGCACAATCAAAGCCCTCCTGACAGATGGCCATCCAGCTTCAATATTGATGATGATGATGCCAGTTGGAAGAGACCACATGGGCCATCCAACCTCTGAATAATAATAATAATAATAATAATAATAATAATAATAATAATAATAATAATAGAGTAGGAAGAGACCCCAAGGACCATCTAGTTCTGCCCCCTTCTGCCTTCATGCAGGAAAAGCATAATCAAAGCCCTCCTGACAGATAGCCATCCAGCTACTGATGATGATGATGACAGTTGGAAGAAACCACATGGGCCATCCAACCTCTGAATAATAATAATAATAATAATAATAATAATAATAATAGTAATAGAGTTGGAAGAGACCCCAAGGTCCATCTAGTTCTGCCCCCTTCTGCCTTCATGCAGGAAAAGCACAATCAAAGCCCTCCTGACAGATGGCCATCCAGCTTCAATATTGATGATGATGATGATGATGCCAGTTGGAAGAGACCACATGGGCCATCCAACCTCTGAATAATAATAATAATAATAATAATAATAATAATAATAATAATCTATATAAATAAAAATGTAATGTTCGTTTGTAGGATTAACAGAACTCAAAAACCATCGGACGAATTGACACCAAATTTGGACACAAGACACCTAACAACCCAATGTATGTCCTTCACTCAAAAAAAATTGATTTTGTCATTTGGGAGTTGTAGTTGCTGGGATTTATAGTTCACCTACAATCAAAGAGCATTCTGAACCCCACCAACGATGGAATTGAACCAAACTTGACACACAGATCTCCCATGAACAACAGAAAATACTGGAAGGGTTTGGTGGGCAGTGTCCTTTGGTTTTGGAGTTCTAGTTCACCTACATTCAGAGATCACTGTGGACTCAAACAATGATGAATCTGGACCAAACTCTACACGAATACTCAATATGCCCAAACGTGAACACTGGTGGAGTTTGGGGGAAATAGAATCTTGACATTTGGGAGTTGTAGTTGCTGGGATTTATAGTTCACCTACAATCACAGAGCATTCCAAACCCCACCAACGATAGAATTGGACCAAACGTCCCACACAGAACCCCCATGTGGGCCACAGCAACGCGTGGCAGGGGATGGCTAGTAATAATAATAATAATAGAGTTGGAAGAGACCCCAAGGACCATCTAGTTCTGCCCCCTTCTGCCTTCATGCAGGAAAAGCACAATCAAAGCCCTCCTGACAGATGGCCATCCAGCTTCAATATTGATGATGATGACGACAGTTGGAAGAGACCACATGGGCCATCCAACCTCTGAATAATAATAATAATAATAATAATAATAATAATAATAATAATTTTCATGTCAGGAACAACTTGAGACTGATAGGTCGGAGGTTCAAATCTGGGGAAAGCACAGATGAGCTCCCCATGCAGGGACATGAGAGAAGCCTCCCACAAGGATGGTAAAACATCAAAAACATCAGGCGTCCCCTGGGCAACGTCCTTGCAGACGGCCAATTCCCTCACACAAGAAGCTACTATAACAACAACAATAATAGAGTTGGTAGAGACCCCAAGGGTCATCTAGTCCAACCCTGCCTTCACACAGGAAAATCACATTCAAAGGCCCCCTACAGATAGCCATCTAGCCTCAATTAATTTTAATGATGATGATGATAGAGTTGGAAGACCCGCATGGGCCATCCAATCTCTGAATAATAATAATAATAATAATAATAATAATAATAATAATAATAGAATTGGAAGAGACCCCCCAAAGGCCATCTAGCCTCAATTAATTTTAATGATGATGATAGAGTTGGAAGACCCGCATGGGCCATCCAATCTCTGCATAATAATAATAATAATAATAATAATAATAGAATTGGAAGAGACTCCCATCCCCCAAAGGCCATCAGACTCAATTAATTTTAATGATGATGATGCTAGAGTTGGAAGACCCGCATGGGCCATCCAATCTCTGCATAATAATAATAATAATAATAATAATAGAATTGGAAGAGACTCCCATCCCCCAAAGGCCATCAGACTCAATTAATTTTAATGATGATGATGCTAGAGTTGGAAGACCCGCATGGGCCATCCAATCTCTGCATAATAATAATAATAATAATAATAATAGAATTGGAAGAGACTCCCATCCCCCAAACGCCATCAGACTCAATTAATTTTAATGATGATGATGCTAGAGTTGGAAGACCCGCATGGGCCATCCAATCTCTGCATAATAATAATAATAATAATAATAATAATAGAATTGGAAGAGACTCTCATCCCCCAAAGGCCATCAGACTCAATTAATTTTAATGATGATGATACTAGAGTTGGAAGACCCGCATGGGCCATCCAATCTCTGAATAATAATAATAATAATAATATTGAAAGAGACCCCCCAAAGGCCATCAGCCACAATTAATTTTAATGATGATGATGCCAGAGTTGGAAGACCCGCATGGGCCATCCAATCTCTGAATAATAATAATAATAATAGAATTGGAAGAGACTCCCATCCCCCAAAGGCCATCAGCCACAATTAATTTTAATGATGATGATGCCAGAGTTGGAAGACCCGCATGGGCCATCCAATCTCTGCATAATAATAATAATAATAGAATTGGAAGAGACTCCCATCCCCCAAAGGCCATCAGCCACAATTAATTTTAATGATGATGATGCCAGAGTTGGAAGACCCGCATGGGCCATCCAATCTCTGAATAATAATAATAATAATAATAATAGAATTGGAAGAGACTCCCATCCCCCAAAGGCCATCAGCCACAATTAATTTTAATGATGATGATGCCAGAGTTGGAAGACCCGCATGGGCCATCCAATCTCTGAATAATAATAATAATAATAGAATTGGAAGAGACTCCCATCCCCCAAAGGCCATCAGCCACAATTAATTTTAATGATGATGATGCCAGAGTTGGAAGACCCGCATGGGCCATCCAATCTCTGCATAATAATAATAATAATAGAATTGGAAGAGACTCCCATCCCCCAAAGGCCATCAGCCACAATTAATTTTAATGATGATGATGCCAGAGTTGGAAGACCCGCATGGGCCATCCAATCTCTGAATAATAATAATAATAATAATAATAGAATTGGAAGAGACTCCCATCCCCCAAAGGCCATCAGACTCAATTAATTTTAATGATGACGATGCTAGAGTTGGAAGACCCGCATGGGCCATCCAATCTCTGAATAATAATAATAATAATAATAATAATAATAGAATTGGAAGAGACTCCCATCCCCCAAAGGCCATCAGACTCAATTAATTTTAATGATAATGATGATAGAGTTGGAAGACCCGCATGGGCCATCCAATCTCTGAATAATAATAATAATAATAATAATAATAATAATAATAGAATTGGAAGAGACCCCTCTACAGATGGCCATCCAACCTCAATTAATTTTAATGATGATGATGATGATGATAGAGTTGGAAGACCTGAATGGGCCATCCAATCTCTGAATATTATTATTATTATTATTATTATTAATAATAATAATAATAGAATTGGAAGAGACCCCCCCAAAGGCCATCAGACTCAATTAATTTTAATGATGATGATCGAGTTGGAAGACTCGCAAGGGCCATCTAATCTCTGAATAATAATAATAATAATAATAATAATAATAATAGAATTGGAAGAGACCCCCCTCCCCCCAAAGGCCATCAGACTCTTGAATAATCATAACAACAACAACAATAGAGTTGGCAGAGACCTTTAAAGGTCATCAAAGCCAACCTCTTTTCTTCTGCCTTCATGCAGGAAGAGCACAATCAAATCACCTCTGACAGATGGCGATCCAGCCTCAACATTAATAATAATGATGTTGATCATAATAGTTGGAAGACACCCCCAAAGGCCATGCAGTCCAACCCCCTTTCTTCTGCCTTCTTGCGGGCTCCGCCCATTGCTCACCTTGCAGACCATCATGAAGAGGGTGAAGGAGAAGAGGAGGGTGGGCTTGGAGACGGGCAACCAGTGGGTCTGTTGGAGGGTAAAGAGCAGGGCGCCGTAGAGGCTGGCTTTGGAAGGGCTGCAGAAACAGGGAGAGAGAGAGAGAGAAAGAGAGAGATGAGGGCAGGGTGGGCTAGATGGCCTTTGGAGGTCCCTTCCCAACTCTAAGAGGCTGTGTTCCTCCCATCCCATTGACAAACTGGGCTGGGCAATGTTACTCATAGGCAATGGCCTCTTAGGTCCATAGAGGACTGAGACCCAAAATGGTTTGGATGGCCTCATGTTGCCCCCCAAAAGGAGGAAAAAAACTCACAAGGTCATATGGAGGAGCTCATTGGTCTCCGGCTTCCAAACGCCGCGTAGAAGCTGCTCAAAGTTGGACATTAAGGCCACGCCGGACCCTGCGGGGACAGGAAGCACATACTGTACGTTAGGCATGTGTAAGCGATAGAAAGATGGTTCGAAGGCCATCTAGTCCTACCACTTTCTTCCAGGCAGAAAGGCACCATCAAAACTCTCCTGAGAGATGGCAAAGCAGTCTCTAAACTAATTGATATGCTTCCCCTAGTGAGTTGGAGGGGACTCCCAAGGGCCATCTAGTCCCATTACCTTCAAGGCAGAAGGGCACCATCAAAACTCTCCTGACAGATAGCCAAGCAGTCCCTAAACTAATTGATATGCTTCCTCTAGTGAGTTATATTTATTATTTTACTCTATTATTGATTTTATTATTACATTTATTATTTTACTCTATTTATTATTATTATACTCTATTGTTACTGTTATTTTAGTTATTATTTTTCTCAATTATTACATTTATTGTTTTACTCTACTTCGTATTGTTATAATATTTATTATTTTACTCTATTGTTATCTTTATTATTACATTTATTGTTTTACTCTATTGGAAGGATACGTAAGCACATTTGCATTGAAGAAGGTTAGAATGATGGTTTAATCAGAATTGGAAAGTATTATTTTATATTAGAGCTTTATGTAAATATTAAAAACATTTTACCTACTGATGCCTCAATTAATGTAATTTTATTGGTATCCATTTTTATTTTGAAATTTGCCATTCGCGGCTGCATTTTCCACCCTCGGCTTATACTCGAGTCAATACATTTTCCTAGTTTTTTGAGGTCAAATTAGGTGTCTCGGCTTATATTCGGGTCGGCTTATACTCGAGTATATACGGTAGTTATTCCGTTATTATATCCGTTACTCTGTATTCTCAAATGCCCGCTCAAATCTTAAGATTCTTCCGGAATGATAGGAGCGAGGAAGCCGATCTAATCTCCCTAGGAAGGGCGTTCCATAGCCGAGGGGCCACCACTGAGAAGGCCCTGTCTCTCATTCCCGCCAACTGTACTTGTGTTTACCCTCTGTTGTTTTGCTGTTGTAATTTTTGAGTTTTTTAATACAACCTGGACACAGCATATTATTTGAGAACACAGAAGTGCTGGACCACTCTCACAACCACCATGTCAGACTACAAAGAGAAGCCACTGAAATCCACAAGCATGTGGACAATTTCAACAGAAAGGAAGAAACCATGAAAATGAACAAAATCTGGCTACCAGTATTAAAAAACTCAAAAATTACAACAGCAAAACAACAGAGGGGAAACAAACAGGCACATAAAATCACTCTCAACAAAAGATTCCCCCCAGGCACTTCCAAGCCATTGAATGCTAATCAAGGTGATCAGTTGAAACATTCACACCTAGCCCCAGCAGACAAAAGTTCTTTGTCTCACCCTGGTCATTCCACAGATATATAAACCCATTTTTCCTACTTCCAACAGACCTCACTACCTCTGAGGATGTTTGCCATAGATGCAGGCGAAACGTCAGGAGAAATGCCTCTAGAACATGGCCCTATAGCCCGGAAAAACCCACAAGAACCTAATATATTTATTATTTATTTACAACATTTATATGCTGCCCTTCTCACTCCGAAGGGGACTCAGAGTGGCTTACAAGTTATATGTAAATACAATATATTATATTATTAACATAGCACAATATTAGTACCAAACGTTCCCATATACCACTATATTATTATAAATAATTTAATACTAAAATAAGTAATAAATAAAATAAAAGTATAATAAATAGTAATATAATAAATAAAATATGAATAATTTTAAAAGTTCAAAAAAAGAAAAGATCACGGGGTGGCGCATGAGATCCAACGGCGGGCACCTTTGACAAAGCCGATTATGACCATGACGACCCATCCGTGGTGGTAGGCGTGGTGGGCATGGTGGACGCCGGCGGCAATCTTGCGCACCCGCACCACCTCCTTCATGGCCACGAAGACCAGCTTGATGGGCAGGAAGCTGACGCATTTGTAGAAGAGGTTCAGTGGGCAGAAGAAGGTCAGGTACCTGCAAGGCAAGGCAAGGCAGGGTCAGCATGCGAGCCAGGCACACACCCTTCTCTGGAGGATGCCTGGCCCTCTGGTGGGAGGGATCGGGTGGCGTCCTCCTGCCTGGCAGAAAGAGGTTAGACTGGGTGGCCTTTGAGGGGGTCCCTCCCAACTCTAGGGTCCTTTGAATCTAAATCCGTATTTCTCCATGAACCTTCTAATAGACATTAGAAGGTTCATGGAGAAATACGACTTTATAGTGGTATATTACAATATATTTTTATATAGTAGTATAGTACAATATGGGAATGTTTGGTACTAATATTGTGGGAATGTTTGGTACTAATATTTGGTACTAATAATATAATATATTTTACTTACATATAACTTGTAAGCCACTCTGAGTCCCCTTCGGAGTGAGAAGGGCAGCATATAAATGTTGTAAATAAATAATAAATAAATATATTTATATTTATTTTATTATCTTTTATCTATTATTTATTACTTATTTTATATTTATGTAATCTATTTATATTTATTCTATTCATATTTATCTGTTTCACTTATTCATATTTTATTCACGTACAAATCACACAAAACTAGCATTTATTTTATCTATTATTTTATTTATTTATTATTTTATTACTTGATTTATTCATTCATATTTATTCATATTAATTAATCATATTTTATTCATCTGATTAAACAAATCACACACAACTAACATTTATTTAATCTATATTTTATTTATTTACTTCTTTTATTTATTCATATTTATTATTCATATTTTATTCGGCCTTAGTTTTAAATGCGTCATTGTGTTATTGTTCTAATGTTTATTGTTACTGCTTTAATGTTTATTGTTTTGCTTTATCAGTTTTATTGTTGTATTGTTATGCTGTTGTTTTATTGAGGGCCTTGGCCTTTTGTAAGCCACACCGAGTCCTTCGAGAGATGTTAGCGGGGTATAAATAAAGTTAATAATAATAATAATAATAATATACAAATAATAATAGACAAATAATAATGAGGCTGATGGCCATCTGTCGGGAGAGATTGGAGTGTGTCTATGGAGTGTTGTTATCCTTAATATTTATTGTTTTGCCTTGGCCTTTTGTAAGCCGCACCGAGTCCTTTGGGAGATGTTAGCGGGTATAAATAAAGATAATAATAATAATAATAATAATAATAATAATAATAATAATATACAAATAATAATGAGGCTGATGGCCATCTGTCGGGAGAGATTGGAGTGTGTCTATGGAGTGTTCTTATCCTTGCCTATTCCACCTTTATCTCCCACTTGTGTTTATCGATTTACACCCCGCAACCCATCCTCTGGGAACAGTACTAGCCTTCATTCAAATATTATTTTAATTGAACAATCATAGAAAGAGAATGGTTCAGCTCTTTATATCTATGTCTATGGAAGGAGGATGGACTGGGTGGCCCTTGAGGGTCCCTTCCAGACCTCTCATGTCTATCCATGTACCTTCCAACGTCTATGTGGCAGGGTGGCCCTCTGTCAGGAGGGATCGGATGGTGTATTTCTGTCTGGTTTGGATGGACCTTAGGGTAGTCTTCCAACTCTAGGATTCCATAGCCCCCTTATGTCTATCCATGAACCTTCTAAAGTCTGTGCACAATTCAAAATGCTGGCTTTAGCCTATAAAGCCCTAAACGGTTCTGGCCCAACCTACCTGTCTGAACGAATCTCCCCTTATGAACCTGCGAGGACTTTAAGATCAACTGGAGAGGCCCTGCTCTCGGTCCCGCCATCATCACAAGTACGGTTGGCGGGAACGAGAGACAGGGCCTTCTCAGTGGTGGCCCCTCGGCTATGGAACGCCCTTCCTAGGGAGATTAGATCGGCTTCCTTGCTCATATCATTACGGAAGAATCTTAAGACATGGCTATTTGAGCAAGCATTTGAGAATACAGAGTAACGGATATAATAACAGAAAACTACCTATATACTCGAGTATAAGCCGACCCGAATATAAGCCGCGACACCTAATTTGACCTCAGCGGTGACCAGGGGAGCGTTTGCACAGCTAAAGCTCGTGCGCCAGCTGCGCCCGTACCTTGGGAAGTCTGACTTGGCCACGGTAGTCCATGCTCTGGTCACATCCCGCCTAGACTACTGCAACGCTCTCTACGTGGGGTTGCCCTTGAAGACGGCCCAGAAGCTTCAATTAGTCCAACGTGCGGCAGCCATGATTCTAACAGGAGCGGAGCGCAGGGAGCATACGACCCCCCTGTTGCGCCAGCTCCATTGGCTGCCGATCTGCTACCGGGCTCAATTCAAGGTGTTGGCGCTGGCCTATAAAGCCCTAAACAGTTCCGGCCCAAGATACCTATCTGACCGCATCTCGGCCTATGAACCCACCAGGACTTTGAGATCTTCCGGGGAGGCCCTGCTCTCGATCCCGCCTGCTTCTCAAGCACGGCTGGCGGGGACGAGAGATAGGGCCTTCTCGGTGGTGGCTCCTCGGCTGTGGAACGCCCTTCCTACGGACATTAGGCTGGCACCATCTCTCATAGCATTCCGAAAAAAGTTGAAGACCTGGATGTTTGTGCAGGCGTTCGAGTAATCTAGTGCAATATTGGTAATTGAACATAGGAATGGAACAATGGACGACGAACCTGGGCTACGCTTTGATGATGAGACGATTGGATTGGTTATTGTAATAATTGTTTAGTGTAATTGCTTGTTGTTTATTAAGTGGATAATGTGTTAAGTGGTCAGTTGTTATATGTGCATTGAATTATTGCTGTTTTTATTGGGTGTAAACCGCTGTGAGTCGCCTTCGGGCTGAGAACAGCGGTATATAAGCAAAGTAAATAAATAAATAAATTTTAAAAAAACTAGGAAAATGTATTGACTCGAGTATAAGCCGAGGGTGGGAAATGCAGCCGCGAATGGCAAATTTCAAAATAAAAATAGATACCAATAAAATTACATTAATTGAGGCATCAGTAGGTAAAACGTTTTTAATATTTACATAAAGCTCTAATATAAAATAATACTTTCCAATTCTGATTAAACCATCATTCTAACCTTCTTCAATGCAAATGTGCTTACGTATCCTTCCAATAGAGTAAAATAATAAATGTAATAATAAAGATAACAATAATCGAGTAAAATAATAAATATAATAACAATACTAAGTAGAGTAAAACAATAAATGTAGTAATAGAGAAAAATAATAGCTAAAATAACAGTAACAATAGAGTATAATAATAATAAATAGAGTAAAATATAATTGTAATAAAAAAATATCAATAATAGAGTAAAATAATAAATATAATAACAATACGAAGTAGAGTAAAATAATAAATGTAGCAATAGAGAAAAATAATAACTATAATAACAGTAACAATAGAGTATGTTAATAATAATAAATAGAGTAAAATAATAAATGTAATAAAAATAATAGAGTAAAATAATGTAAGTGTAATAATAATAATAAATCTAATAAAAATAATACTAATTGCAGAGTAAAATAATAAATAACATTGACTCGATTATAAGCAGAGGGGGGCTTTTTCAGCCTAAAAAAGGGGCTGAAAAACTAGGCTTATACTCGAGTATATACAGTATATGACGGAAGTGGACATTGTTTTAATAAATATCGATTGAAGTATGTCTCATTACAATGTTTGATTTTATTGTTGCTGATGTTTTATATTGTATATTGTAATCTGTGTCCTTAGTGGCATTGAATCTTTGCCGAGTCGCCGAAAGGCTGAGAGGGGCGGTATAGAAATATACTAAATAAATAAATAAATATGTGGCACAGTGGCCCTCTGTCGGGAGGGATCGAATGGTGTATTTCCACCTGCATTGGATGGCCCTTAGGGTCCCCTTCCAACTCTAGGATTCGATAGCCCTCTTTTGTCTATCCATGAACCTTCTAATGTCTATGCGGCAGGACAGCCCTCTGTCAGGAGGGATCAGATTGTGTCCTCCTGCCTGATTGAAGTTTGGGCAAGATGGCCTTTGCGTGGTCCTTTCTGACACTTGCTCCCAAAGGATGCCTCGGAGCTAAAAGTGGTCACGCAGGACTGTTTGCCCTCCTCCTCCTCCTCCGTCCGACCGTGGCTTTCGATAGGGATCAGCCTGTTTTTGTTTTTGAGATGAATGAAAAGATTGTGTGTGTGTTTCTCACCAGACGGCGGTGGCCAGGAGGATGCTGCCGTTGTTGCTGAAGCAGTCAAGGGGGGCTCCCCCCAGGAGCAGGTCGGCCAGGATGTAGCTGCCAAAGCAGTAGAGCATGGCGCAAGCCCAGGAGGCCACGGGGCTGCTGCGGGAGAGCTCCAGCGCACCTGCAAGAGACACAGCCGAGAAGGAAGACGTGGCACAGAAGCCCTGCACAGGTGCCCCAAAGGACAAGTAAGAGGAGGGCTATGTAGGGCAAAACCAGCATCATCATCAGCATTGTCATTATTATTACTATCTGTCCCCTGCCACGTGTTGCTGTGGCCCACATGGGGGTTCTGTGTGGGAGATTTGGCTCAATTCTATCATTGGTGGGGTTCAGAATGTTCTGTGATTGTAGGTGAACTACAAATCCCAGCAACTACAACTCCCAAATGTCAAGATTCTATTTCCCCCAAACTCCACCAGTGTTCACATTTGGGCATCTTGAGTCTTCGTGTAGAGTTTGGTCCAGATCCATCATTGTTTGAGTCCACAGTGCTCTCTGGATGTAGGTGAACTACAACTCCCAAACCAAAGGACACTGCACACCAAACCCTTCCAGTATTTTCTGTTGGTCATGGGAGAACTGTGTGACAAGTCTGGTTCGATTCCATCATTGGTGGGGATCAGAATGCTCTTTGATTGTAGGTGAACTATAAATCCCAGCAACTACAACTCCCAAATGACAAAATCAATTTTTTGAGTGATGGTCACTCCTTGGGTTAGTAGGTTTCCTGTGGCCAAATTTGGTGGCAATTCATCCAGTGGTTTTTGAGTTCTGTTAATCCCACAAACAAACATTATATTTTTATTTATATACATTACTAGCTGTACCTGCCACGCGTTGCTGTGGCCAACCTTGCCTCCTTCTTTCCCTCCTTCCCTCTCTCTTTTTCTTTCCCTTCCACTTTCTCTTCTTCTTTCTTCCTTCTCTACCTGTTTCTTTCCTCCCTTCCTTTGCTCTTTGGTTCTATCCTTCCTTGTCTCCTTCCTTCCTTCCTTCCTTCCTTCCTTCCTTCCTTCCTTCCTTCCTTCCTTCCTTCCTTCCCTCCCTCCCTCCCTCCCTCCCTCCCTCCCTCCCTCCCTCCCTCCCTCTTTCATTCCTTCTCTCCTTCCTTCCCTCTCTCTTTCCTTCTTTCACTTTTTTATTTCCTTCTCTCCTTCCTTTTCTACCTTTCTTTCCTTCTCTCCTTCACTCCTTCTTTCCCTCTTTCTCTTCTTCCTTCCCCCTTTCTGTGTGTATGTGTTTTGTGTGTGTATATATGCATATATGTGTATATATTTGTGTATATATGTTTATATGTGTGTTTGCGTGTATATATGTGGTTTTGCACATGCGTTGTTATATATACAGAGTTTTCTGTTAGTCATGGGGGTTCTGTGTGGGATATTTAGCCCAATTCCATCATTGGTGGGGTTCGGAATGCTCTTTGATTGTAGGTGAACTATAAATCCCAGTAACTACAACTCCCAAATGTCAAGGTCTATTTCCCCCAAGCTCCATCTGTGTTCATATTTGAGCATATGGAGTATTCTTGCCGAGTTTGGTCCAGATCCATCATTGTTTGATTCCACAGTGCTTTTTGGATGTAGGTGAACTACAAATCCTAAAAAAGGAGAAGATACCACTGGGCATGCGTACTGGGACGGGGGTGGGTGGGGTGTGCGCGCACTCGCACACACAGGAGAGCTCCATGTGGCGGAGCCTGTGCCGGCAACGGCCTGGAGTCAGCCTTGGCTCTCTCCCTCCTCCTTCTCTCCCTTCCTTCTCTCTTCCCCCATTTTCTCCCTTAATGCCTTCCCTGCCTCCTCTCCTCCCTCCCTCTTTCCCTCATCCTTCCCCTCTTTCCTCTTTCCTTTCCTCCCTCCCTTCTATCATTCCTCCTTCCCTTCTTCCTCCGTCTTCAGCTCTCCCCTTGGTGCCGCCATCAAGGGGCTCCAGTACGCATGCCCAGTGGTATCTTCTCCTTTTTTAGGATTTGTAAGTTCTTTTTTTTTGTTTTTTATTATTGATGGTCACACCTTGTATGGTGAGGAGTTTTGTTGCCAAATTTGGTGGGTATTGGCCTAGCGGTTCTTTTGTTTTTAAGCCACTCATTACGACATGAGCATTTTTATATATATAGATTACATTTATTATTATTATCATTACAATTATTATTGTTATGTTTATTGTTACTATTGTTATTATTAATGGGTATCTCAAAAGACAAGTAAGTGTGTGACGGAGAATCTCTGACCACAGCTTTGTAGGGCAAAACCAGCACTATCTATATAAATAAAAATGTAATGTTTGTTTGTTTGTGGGATTAACATAGCTCAAAAAACACTGGACGAATTGACACCAAATTTGGACAGCATACACCCAACAACCCAATGTATGTCCTTCACTCAACCCCCCCCCCCAAAAAAAAACAGTGAAAGTGACTTTAAAATCCAAACATGATTAAAAAAAAGGTACAGCGCATGCGTGAAAATGACCCACTGGTCCCTCCTGCACGAGCAGGGAGTGTTGGCTGCTCTGGTGGCCTGGGCAGCTAGACCCTCGGCTTCCCCAGATCCCCAATTTAGTGTCTCCCCACTCTTTCTCCCACTCACCACCCCCATGGGACCCCTACCTTCCTCGCCTTTGGGCCTACCCTCCCCCACCACGCCAGGGCCTCGCGTGGGCCTTCCTTCCTTCCCTCCCAGTCTCCTTCCTCTGTTTCCTCTTTCCTTCCTCTCTTGACTCTGAGTCTGAAGCTGAGGACGCTGGCCTGTTTGGGCCTTCTGAGCCTGACTTTGGCCTGCAGGATGACAAGGGGCCTGATGGGTGACAGATTCCTGTACATGTTTCAGACGGGGCTTATAGTGTGGCTGCTGAAGGAGAAACAGCAAGTCAGTTCTCAGGGGAAAAGAATGTTCCTGCAGTTAGAGAGACTGATAGCGAGAGTGAAATCCCACACGGCCAGGTGGAGGATCCGTCCCAGCTGGACCCAGATAAGGGGTTGCATAGCCTTGAAGATAATGAATTAATGAGCAGACTAGATTGTTTGCAATTAAGGCTTCGGAGAAGCATTCGCTTGGCCAGCAAGTGAGAAGCCAAAGGTGCCAAAGGTCAACGCAATGCTTTCATGTTCACAAAGGGTATTTAGTCTTGTAGCTGACAGGCAGTTTTTGTCAGACCAACATTGTTCTTCCCATGTTAACTTCTGGAGATTTTCCTTGGCTTTTAGCAGTGTGCTTCTGGCTTCCTGAGTCTGGGATTTGGGTCTTGTTTTCCACTGTTTACCATGGACTTTTGTTTGACCATTGCTAAAG